>NW_023606973.1:0-60001 GCF_013339745.2 Dermacentor silvarum | reverse complement strand
ATTATAATTAGATTAAAAGTGTCAATGCGAAAATTGAAGAGCAACGTGAAAAACTCCCGGTACAGCTTTCTGTTGCTCAATACGTGCTACATAAAAGTGGTTTTCCGAGCGGGCAGTCATGCGGAAATTTTGCGTGCATTCGCCGGCTTCTTTCACGCTCTGAAAAACACTTTTATGACGCACTTATTGAGCAACAGAAAGCTGTATCGGGAAATTCTCATGTTGCTCTACCATTTTCTCATTGACACTTTTCATCTAATTACAATATTTGAGAAGTTGATTAATTAATTAAGACTAATTATGTAATTAGGCGGAATGTAAAAAATAATATGAGTATCTCCAAGCGACGGCAAACAACATTACCTTGATTCTGTCCACCTACGTGGTATTTGCATATTTTTAAATCTTGGTGTATGATAGTTGAGACACCCTGTATACTGGGCGCTATCCTGCATGTTTTGAAGGCAAAGCTTCATCAGCTGCCTAATCTATGGGCAATATTTTGTGATTCCAAAGCCGTCCTACAAACGAAGCAGTTTGCCTTGCGTCATGGCACTCATGAGCGGATGGTATATGAAATTAGAGGCACGCACCGCCAAGCTTTCGAGAACGACGATCATGACATTATATTTTCGTGGCTGCAGAGCTACTGAAAAATTACCGGTACGACAGGAAAGATGAAACAGCACGCTCAGATCACCAGCAATATCAGTGCGCACCCGTACCGTCGTCGAGAACCCATGTAGCGCGGCAACTTTACTTACTTGCGCGTAGCATTACACTTCGACCTTGTAATTTCCCGGATTTTATACCAACTCTAGATTATAGTCATTGGACCCTGACATGCTACTTCGCCTGCCAACCGGATTCTGCCGTCGTGAAGCAACTTTAGTGTGCCGCCTCTGGTTGAGCGTCGCATTCATGAGCGCTTACTTATTCCTCATCGGAATGAGGAACAGCTCCGTATGCAACTCTTGCGGACGGGATGATACCATATAGAACGCATTTGTGCCATTATCTAACCTACAACTTTCAACGAGATGCTCTGCGTATGAGTCTTAGTCGCTTAGACGACATACCGTTCTCGGAAGCTAAGATCCTGGGACCCTGGCCGAAGACCTTAAGAATGCACAAGATGTGCTTTTAGGGGCGAAGCTCCTTAGAGTGTGGGTCTGTCCCTCCTCTGTAGTATGTAGTAGTAGTAGTCGTAGTAGGTAGCCACGTCTACTTTAAAAAAAATTCCGAAAGTTGTGTCCGTTGCGCGGAATCGAACCAGGGACCCATCGCATCCGAACGCGTGGCGCTAACCACTACGCCACGAAGCGCACATGGACACACGCACCACGATGACAATAAATACCCAACATTAACGAAAGACTGCGCGTTTCTAACGCGTTTGTGCTAGCGCGTTACGGCCCGTGTAAGAAGCTGGTGTAAGACGCTGTGGCCTCTCCGCCTTACCCCCGTATTCATAAACGCTGATGGCGTCGGCAAACGCGGTGCACGTTCCGGCATGTGTAAACGGCTGCGTAAGACGCTGTGGCCTCTTCCCTTACTAGAGAGTACTGCACGTTTCTAACGCGTTTGTGCTAGCGTCCCCTTAAGCGGGAGACGGTGCAATTATAATGAAGGGCGCTGTTAGAAAATAGGAATGACGTCACATATGGCGCGTGTCATTGCTGGAAGTCAATCGTTCGATTTAGTGCGGCGAGACTGGGCGAATTACACGGAAGATTCATGGTTTACCGATGATTCCCTCCGGAGCTTCGCCCACTGATCATCATTCACCCCGTGGATATGCGGTGTTTTTTTTTTTTTTTTTTTTTGAAGACAACCAGTCAAGATGAGCGCTTGTGAGTGAACATTCATCATCAGTGAACATATACGCGAGTGAACTTTCATCTGCGAGTGCACGCACAATGACTCTCCTTCTCCTTCTTCCTTCTTAGCTTTCTGTCCGAATTTTCCCTTCCCAACAGGTATAGGGCAGCCAACCGGGAGATACTTTGGCTAACCTCCCCGCCTTTCCTTCTTGTCTCCCTCTTCCGGGTCAATGTGGCATTGTCGGTAACGACCTCGCTGACAAGGCTGCCCGGTCTTCCCACGGAGGCACTCATACTATTCATTATTTCAATCCCACTGGCGAAGACTGGCGCTGCTAGAGAACTACGTTTGCTTGCTCGCACAATGACACAAGCTTTCTGGAGCTCTCCGAGCGCATGTAATTGCCGCCTACGTACCTTGGACCCTTTGTTACGGCTCCGAGTGCCGACTATAGCCTCTGCCGCGGGGATGCAACACTGCTCTACCGCCGATTACTTGGTGTGGCACTTACGAACGCGTATTCTTTCCGTCTTAATTGTAATGCCCGATACACCAATTTGCGACACTGGTGGCTCTGAAGAAACCGTCGAACACCTGTTGCGCACTTGCCCTCAAGACCGCACTAAGGCGACGGGACTCTGGCAGAACATTTTCGGAAACAAAAATTATTGGACCCTGATCACTTCCGTCGATGGCGCAGAAAGCTGCTCGCGTGCCACTGCAGTTTGGGAGGAACACCGGCCTCAATGATCTATTGTAGTACTGCTGCGTGTCCTGCTCTGTTCGCAGTACTGATTCTCTCTTTCCCTCCCTCGTTCCCTTTTTCTCGTCCCCTTTTCCTTACCCCCCAGTGCAAGGTACCAATCCGGACGCTCGTCTGGTTGACCCCCCTGCATTTCCTCTCTTTCTCTCTCTTTCTCTTTGCCTACTTTCCAGTGTTTACTGTAGCTGCTGGCAGCGTGGTGCTACTGGGTGGTTCGTTATCTTGATGGATATATTTGTGGATATATACCTATAGGGGCTGTCTTGCACGATTGTCCGCTACTGGGCAATTGGTGCAACCTGGCACCGGACCTAGTGCGAGCCGAGGTGGCTCCGGATGGCAAACGATGTACGTAAGCGCAGACGTGAGCTCCAACACAAATACACCGTCGTCGTCACGTAGTCGTTGTCGTTCCGTTGTTGTTATATCATCGCCTTCATTCCGTTGTGATCATTACTTCTGTTACTTCTTTGAATTTCATAGCCGTGAACTGGAGCACCACGCTGCAGCACTTCACCTGCTAGTCGTTAAACAAACTCGCTTTCCTCCCATTTCAATTAAGCAATATACATACTTCGACTAAAAATAATAAAGTGCCACTCAAAAAAGGAAGGTACTGTACCTGCGCGGCGTGCCATTTACCTTTTAACCCCCCTCCCCCCTTCACCCCCCCCCCCCCCACCACCTCTAAGCGTTCATTTCCTCTTCGCACAGCAGTTTCCAACTTCCGGCACAGTCGACGCCTACTATAGCGTCAACGCTAACAGTTTCGCGTGAAGTTTTGGCGCGCTCTCCAGACTCTTAGCCGTTGTAACGTCTCGAAATCAAAGTGACGCAGAGAAAGGTAAAAGGAGGAGGAGGAGAGTAGTCTCTCGCTTAGTCAGCATAATTTACAGCTGCCGAAGCACCTGGCAAGATGGAACACGTGCGTTCACTCTCACACCCAGTGTACAAGCTTTAAGATTGCGCTTATACCAGGGAGAACTGCGACCCATGCAAAAAAGCCCGCGCGTTGTTTCCTGCCTCCTTGGCGTCAGCGAGAGGGCTTCCGCGCGAGAGATAATTAATTTTAATCTGCCTTCACATGGCCCGACGAGAGCTGTTGCTTCGCCCTACACGCCCCCATACTCCTCACGCTCTTACTGTTTTTTCTCTCGCGTTTTGATTAATATTTTGTCGCTCATAGAAGCAAATGCTGCTCTGTTTTGACGACTGCAGCCGCGCGACACGCCCCTGTTCTCTCCGTTCCTTTTCCTGATTTTTGAGTGCATCTATTTTTTGCATTAATTCGGTGCAGTGCTGTGTAAAGTGCGCGCGCTCGGGCGACGGATAGCCGTGCAAAATTAAGAGGGTGTAGCACCGAATTCGGACAGGTACTTCAGGATGATCCTGTTTCGGGTTAACGGGTTCATAGCTACAAACCAAACAAAAAAAACGGCACAAAAGAAAGTTTCCGTCACCACTCTAGGGTCTTTTCTCATTTTCATTTCCATAAAACGTATTGATAATAAATGGCGTGAACTACTAGAGACACAGTTGCGAGAGTGTATACAAAGCCCTATGTGTCTTTGAGTGCGTAGGCTCTTGTAACGCATCATGTACAGAACTGCTAATGTAAAGTTATTACTTAATAATTACTATTAACTGAAAATGAGTAAAATATTATATGAGTAACTAGTTATCCGTGAATTAGTAGCTTATAATTAGTAAGAAGTATTAGCTCTTAATTAAACAGAAACTCGATGTCACACTCATAGTTACACGATATAATTAATACAAGAACTGACAGTAGCAAGTTAATTGTAATCATTAACTGTTATGAGTTTCCTGCGCTGCTTTCTGAAGTCTACTGTCTGTGTTATGGGCAATGCTTCGTCTAGGTTATGTACCAATAAGGCACTACATGGAATAAATAATCGAAAAGTGCTGATAAGTGCTGAAGATGAAAAGACATGTTGTTATTAGCAGTTATGAAGCTTGTACAGAATCTTGCACCGTTGGGAGAAACACCTTGTTATTATCTAACTGCTCGAGGTCGCTTAAATTTTATAAAGACCCACATATGAATTTTCGTTATTAATGTGCAACTATGCCTTAAATACTGTTTTGTTATAGCCTAATTATATTTCGCTTGCTCTGTAATTCTGTTGACTATGTTTTGCTGTGTGACATTTCATTGTTGAATGAGCTGTCGCATCCAAAGTGTTCGGTTTGTTTCCTATGTCCTATTATAACACTATATTACTATATTGGCACATTTCTTACCCTCTATTTTTTGTATATGTATTCACATATGTATTCTAACTATTGTATGTCATATTTTTTTATTGTACTCTCCCCCCTTACACAATGCCTCTAGGGGCCTGTAAGGTATGTTTTAATAAATAAATAAATAAATAAATAAATAAATAAATAAATAAATAAATAAATAAATAAATAAATAAATAAATAAATAAATAAATAAATAAATAAATAAATAAATAAATAAATAAATAAATGTCTGCGTTCACAATCATATACGCTATTTTTTTTTTCTCCTTAAGAATACGTGCCTGCGACACTGCGCATTTACAGAAAAAAAAACGTTTTTTTTTTTCTGTTCTCATCGGCATTCTTCATAACCACGAATTCTTCCCTTTTCTTTCGCCCAGTGCACAGTAGTAGACCTAAGCCCGTATTCACAAAACATCACTGCATTCTTAGAAAAATAGTCGTAGTAGTTACTAAATATAGGTTACTAACTGATTGTCACAGTGAGTGCCGGCGTTAGTAGCAGTTACTAAATAGAAAAATAGTAACCGTTGCTAATGTTGTTACACACTGGCTTCACAACGTACTACCTATTATGAGCGCTCTTGAATTTTCATAATCAAAAGCTCACTGGTGTCTTTCGTGTGCACTTCCGGAACTTAAGGGACATAATTAAGTCGCTTCTATTAAAAAAAGAATCACATCCAGTTAAAACGCAAGAAGAGGACCGCATTCGGATGTTCGTTTTTTACGTGCATATATAAAGTTAAGACGCATCCAAGGACGAAAAAAAAACCTTCAGGACAGGAAAGAGCGTCACTTGCAACTAGTTTAGTGAAAGCACACGGGCTCACATTTACAGGAGAAGGTGGCCATGTGCGCACACACGTTTGCGCACAGAACTGAAACAATGTTTGCATCGTTATCCAATCATACAGTGCAGAAACTGGCATTCGGTGCTGCGTAAAGCCACAGACGTATCGCTGACACAGACGTCACGTTTCATGTGACATGTTACAAGCGAAGGCAGCCAGCCGGCCATGTAGCAAACAGCTCAGTAATGTGGAAAGTTGGGCGAGTTGGTGATTAATCATCACACCGTATTGGGGAAGCAGCGCATCATACCGTACTATTGGTGTCCTGGTCCAGTGCGCTGCTTCACCAATACGGTATGATGACAGCAAACAGCACTTACGAAGAAAAGACCCTGTGAATTCGGTCACAGAACGTGCAAGCTCCGGCCATACCATTCTGTCTCCCTTATCAATTAGTCCTTCCGTCATTTCAGCGGTTTTATATTTATTAGTGGCAGTTTATGATTGCGGTGCACCTGTGAAAGCTGGCAACGGATCGAAACCATCCGTGAACGACAGGACCATGCCTTGACTGTAAGCTGACTTTCCATTGTATATAGAAATAAAATACCTCGGCGCCATGCGGGCTCATCGGACGGTATATAATGTCAACGCCTCTCTTCTATGTATCTCTCTCTCTCCCGTTAATTAAATGAAGGAAATGAGGTTTGAGGGAAACCATCGGTGGATGATTATCTAAGTCAAGCGATAGCTTCGAGAGGTGTAAGCGTTTTGAGACATCCATTGTTTTATGTTTCGGAGCACCATGGTACTTATATGGATATCTAGATTTTCAACATGAAACTTATCGCTCGATTTCGTCGACCGTCCCCCGATTGTTTCTGGTCAATATTATTCGGCACTCGGCACGTTGTTCCTTGGCTTATCTTTTCACGCCTCTTATTCCGTGCTATATACTTCGGTTTTGCTGACGTCGCGCTGACGCGCAGATTCCGCGTCAAATTGCTTTCTCACTCCTAGTTCATCGGCATAATACATGGGGACCCGCCACTTGAACCGCTATTAGATGATTATGGGGTCTTACGTGCCAAAACGACGACGATCTGATTATGAGGCACGCCGTAGTGGGGGACTCCGGAATGATTTTGACCACCTCAGGTTCTTTAACATGCACCTTTTGTCAAAAGTCTTTCATTAGCCGGGTCAGGCAGGCGGCAGAGGCCAGTGGGGCCCTGTACTGGCTCCGACCACCCCTCCTTAATATATTTTCCATTCCAATAAAGTTTCTATTAAAGCTTCTATTACCATGCACCTAAATCTAAGTACGCGGAGGTTCTCGCATTTCGCCACCATCGAAATGCGGCCGCCGCGGCCGGGATTCGCGATCCCGCGACCTCGTGCTTAGCAGCCCAACACCATATATCCACTAAGCAACCACGGCGGGTTTAAACCGCTTTTAAAACTCACATGATGTGCGACCGGAACGGCCGCTGTCTCGACGTTCGCACCTGTCTCGAGGCTCGACCTGCGAGACCGGCGCGCACGCCGTCCCCATTTGCTATGACGTCACTCCTGGCGGCCTCGATGCGCTCGCGCAGCACTGCAGCCCCAACCGCGAAAATCAGGGGACGTAGTCAGAGAAAATGTAATGCTATAACGAGGCAATCGCGGGTTTAAAAGAGTCACTTTTAAGAGTGACTCTTTTCCCTCTCTTGAGAGTGACCCCCCCTCTCTTGAGAGTGACTCAAGAGAGGGGGGGGGGAGGGGGTTGTAACCGACTTAACCCCCCCTTTTGTTTAACCCCTTTTCTTTCCTTGCGCATTTGAGTACTGCAACTCAGATGCAAGACGCGCAATCGTCTGCACACTTGCAAAAAGCGCAGTTTTTGACAATTTCCCGTGAAGAAATTGAAATTAGTGCTGTTTAGATGGTGTTGGCAAACTGTCAACCCCCCCCCCCCCCCCCCCCCCTTGACAGAGATCCTGGGTTCGCTACTGGCGATGCATTTGCCTCGGCATTCTTGCCCTGTCACTAACATATTTGGCGAGAAAAGCCAGGACAACTGACGGTATCGATTTGTGTTAGTTTATAACAACCTTATAAAACCGACAAACAACCAAAAAGGACTAAATTACGGGGACTTAAGTGCCAAAAACACATAATTTAATCAAGCACACCGTAGTGGGGGACATCTGCGGATTACTTTTCACGACTTGGGGTTCTCCACGTGTCCCCATATTTAAGTACACGGGCGTCTTTTTTTTTTTTTTTTCTTATTTCGAAATGCGAAATGCGTTACTTTATACAACCGTATAAATAATAAATAACAAATAAATGAAATTGTAAGAAAAGACAACACGTGCCGGAGGCGGACACCATAAGTTCCGTATAAAGTGTGCGACGCTCTGCCAATTAAGTGACGGTGGCGGCTGTGTCCCGTCCACTTTGTTGGGTATTTGTGGATGTGTACTAGACCTATAGTTATTGAAATGTTAGCGCCACTCATGGTCAGATAGCTAGTCGCGATTCCGTCGCCCTCGAGCCTTTTGTTCGCCTACATTAATTTTGTGTGTTTTTTTAATGTTTATGAATAAACCGACATGCCGTCCAAATTTACAACAGTTGGGGCTGTTTACAATGAACCAAGAACACTAAGGGTGCACCAAACGCAATGAGTAAAGCAGCATTTTCGTCCTATTGCACTAAGTGACTTAGTTATTGCATCAAACAAGGGAATAATTTTGCTTCCTCATTGACTAAAGCTTTACTTTGGCTCTTAGTCGCCCTAGACATCTGAACGCAGCATCTCTCATTCGGTGATTTGAACTGCGCTACAGAGAATAGCGTTTTTTGCAAATTCCAATGAAAGCTTCTCTTAAACGGACTCCTACCACGCGTAGAAACCTCCCATTTTTTATCCCCCCCCCCACTCCTTTAATTTATTATTATTATTATTATTATTATTATTATTATTATTATTATTATTATTATTATTATTATTATTATTATTATTATTATTATTATTATTATTATTATTATTATTATTTGTTTGAGCGTTTTACCCAGACACTGGCCGTTTCGTTGTGCACTCTCTTAATAAACTGACATATGATCGACCAAGACGGTAAATTCTGTTTGCGCCCGAAGGTTACGCGGAGCAAAGCATCATTGCAAGACAGGATTCGGCTGGGCGTTGCTTTCATCCGTCGCTAGGCACACCTCATCGGCCAGTCGAACAGACGCCTGAAACGGTGGCACACATATTGTGCAATTGCCCAGCATGTGTGCTGGAGCGACGGACGTTGGATAATTCTCCAGCCAGCGTCGGCAGGCAACCACTGTCGGAGGACGCTATCCTCGGCCCATGGCCTGACACTGCAGCTTCAATGCGGGCAACTATAAAGCGCTGTTTAAGTTTCTGCGGGACACGAAGCTAGACGAGCGGCTGTAGTAGGGCCACCGTCTAATGTACTTAAGCACTCACCACTCCTCTTATCATCATCATACATCCCAGTACTTTCACCCCCCTTTACCTCTTCCCCAGTGCGGAGTAGCAGACTAGATCGCACTATAGCTCAGGTCGACCTCTCTGTCTTTCCTATCAATAAAATATATATTTTTCTTCTTGTTACGAGGGAAGCCTACAAATATTCTGTTATCGAGCGTTGCTTCGTATAATATGATACTAAAGTTAACCGAAACATCAGCAAATTACGAAGCTTCAAGTCTTCAGGAGCGAAACCGCAAGGTACTTTGCATACACTCACTCATTCACAACACTTACACTGAATGCATACTACTAGCTTTGACACTGGCCCGTATTTCATCTGCTGCACACATGGGTGTCTCAAAAACACATTTAGCGTAAAACAAACAAAAAGTTTTTTTTTTTCGGTTGCTCCATGGCATGCGCCTTCTTCGTTCTCTCCAAAGCAAACTGCCATCATAATATTGAAACAGCGTGGCGCGTTCGGCGATAAAAAATTAATTAACCGCCTAATGAGATTTTTGACACTTCGCACCTGCTTGCAATAAACTCATGAAAGGAAACAGATCAGAGACAGGCAGTACGCGTGGAAGGGGGAAAAAATAGATAAAGATTGCGAAGTCCGTTTACGTAATGCGTGAGAGCTGCGCTCGCAATTCATTATAGCTTTCTTGTCATTTCTGTGTTGTTGTTTTTTTCCTCACATACGCGCTCTCATATTCTAAGCTTTATTTTGGTCACTAATCTTATTAAAAACGCCTTGTAAGACCCACTGCTTCTTAGCTAATCCGCCCTCAGTGGGTAAGAGCCATTGTTGGGAAACAAAAACAAGGTTGCCGGCATAATGACCGAGGTATAACCCGTATCGTTTGTCATTGCTTCCGAGTTTCTTGCTTTGCGTGACTCGGCTTTTCTTTTTTTTTTTTTTCTTTTTTTTTTCTATAGGGCGTTGTCTCGGTCGCTGCGCGTGCTGAAAAAAAAAAAAAAAAGAACGAAGGAAAATGGGAGAAGGGTGCGCTGACCCTTTCGCCTCCTTTCAAGAGTCTCATCACGTTCTCCTCGCTTGGCTCATTCGGCGCTGCGGTTCCCGCCGAGATGACGAAGCATGGTGAGCGGTATCGCTTAGCCGATCCGCTGTCTTCTCATTAGAGCTGCGCCGGGACCACCGACGCTGTGAAAGCTGAGAAGTGGATAGAGCCATAGATGGTTTTTAAAGCGAACCGTTCTTTGTCTGCTTTACCCAAGTTTGGCGTGGCTGCCTGGCTGTTGGGTCGGCCGCTATCTCGCCATCTCTGTTATCTCTCTATTGCCATTGCCAAATCTGCATGGCCACGTGCCACAAGCCCTTATTGCCTTAGGCCTGGTGATAACTGTATATAACTGTTATGATCATTAACATATTATTATTATTATTATTATTATTATTATTATTATTATTATTATTATTATTATTATTATTAATTTTGTTATTATTATTGATCAGCCTTAAATGGCAATCTCGTTCACAATCGGGGGGGGGGGGGGGCTGTGGCTGGCATGTGGAGGCGTTGTAGCATTGCTTACCGGAATTCAATTATGCAAGACACCGAGCTGCCGGAAGCTGTCATATTCCGCCACGGTGCCGTTTTGAGCCAATCAGAGAGGCTGTAGCCGCCGTGTGAGCGTATCAGAGCTGACGGCACGGAGAAATTCGTAAATATTGCGGGATTTGGCAATGTGAAGAATACACCTCCCGTTCGATAATTATTTTGTACTTTGTGCGTGACAAAAAAAAAAAAAAAACATTTTGATTCTATATTCTTACTCAGGTTCGTCATACAGCATGATGAAGACGCTGAATATCATATTGCTTATTATTATGAATATAGCAATGGAGGCCGACAGTGGTTTAACCCACTGCCCGCATGTAATCTTACTTTTATTCATATTTGTGCATTTCAGATGTCGTTTCGACTTAGTTTGATATTGTGTTCGGCTTAGTGTAGGGTCATATTTTGATGCGTCCCTGGAAAACATGCGTGGAAAAGGTACCAGACGACGGGAAAGAAAACATGCATGGATTTATAGACGAGTAACTTGGCCGCTGACTCTTGTACACCTAACCATGAGCGAAAGCACGGAGACCGTCTGCTCTAAAAAGTATAGATGATTTATTTTCAGCCTAGCCATATGTATAGCCTACAGTTACAACCTCAACTTGGCAAATTTTGGCAAACGAGAGTTTAAAGTTATTATGCTACTGGAACCGCAAGGAAATTCGGCTTTTTCGCGAAACTCATGATCCCCGTACTTTTTTTAATATATATTTCTGACCTAATCTGGGCCGCTATTTTGTAGCGATGCCTTTAAAGTAATAATGCGTTTTCGCGCTTATCGCGCTTTTTCAGTGGTCAGAGCGACGGTCCGCTCACGATATCAACGTTGATAACGCGAGCAGACCGTCGCTCTGACCACTGACAAAGCGCGATAAGCGCGAAAAGGCATTATGACATTAAAGGCATCGCTACAAAATACCGGCCCTGCAGCCTTTCCCTTCACATTAGGGGTTCGGTTGGCAGTACCAAGATTATTGTCTGTAAGCTTTGACCGCTCTCGCCAGTTTGCACTGCGGGCCTCAAGGCATTGATAGAAACCGATGTCTTACACACACACACACACACACACACACACACACACACACACACACACACACACACACACACACACACACATATATATATATATATATATATATATATATATATATATATATATATATATCAATGTGGCATACTCTCTCCGCTATACACTTCCCTCAGCAGTGCAGGAAAGCAAACCGGACATGCCTGCGGAATTAACCT
The DNA here is from genome assembly GCF_013339745.2 of Dermacentor silvarum. Lineage (NCBI taxonomy): Eukaryota > Metazoa > Arthropoda > Arachnida > Ixodida > Ixodidae > Dermacentor > Dermacentor silvarum. Next base: position 48,022 of record NW_023606973.1, on the reverse strand, counting down.
CCCTGTATTTCATTGCTTCTCTCTCCTTCACCTCATTAGCTTTACTTCGTTTTGCGACGTCTTGTTTATGCTCACCTTTTCACAATGATCAATTCATGAGGCAGCAGTTAAAGCTTTCGATACAGATGGCACAAATCCCAAAAGTTTACAGTGGGTGTAAATTTAGTAAACTTCTGCAAACAGTGTTTTGTAAAGCGAATGCATTTTCTTTGCCTCTATCACCCGTTTTCGAGGTCGGTGGCGGTCGGACTCTTACGGCCGATACAAAGGCTGTCATGCAAAGGCGGCATCGTCTTGCGCAACCGAGTTGCTGGGTGCGTTTGTCGCCGAACGCCCGATTAGAGCTCTTTGAGACGCACGTGCAGCCGCACGTGAGAGAGCTTTGGGGCGACTGAAGGTTCACAAACTGTGGTGGAGCGCTCGGGAAAGACAGCCCTGCTCTTCTCCCGCCACCCTCTCCACCTGTGGCGGCTGCGGGAGAGGAGGACAGCAGTCGCCTTCCACGCCGGCGCTGGCGCCGCTTGCGACAATAAACATGACGGATCGGCCTTGTATGTATAACGAACCACCCACACTACAGCTACAGATGCGCTGTTTAATGTCTTCTGTTCCCTGCGGAATTACACAACTAAACAACAAACGCCATCTAAATACCCTCATGGCAGCAAATGTACGCCTTCAAGCGCATTATTCATTTTAATAAAGCGAATAGTTTTCTTGAACGCTCGCCTATTCGCTCACTCTGGCAATCATCGTTGATGGCCTGTGCATAATTTTTGAAGACAATGTCTTCCCTGGTGAGTTACCGCAACTTGTTCGTATCAGGTGTGTATATTTCTAACCTGTTTCTATAGCGTCCTTCGAGGGCCGATCCCGAAGATAGTTCATTCTAAATATACATATGTACCACTGCGTTTATGTTTCTAACCTGTTTCTAGCGTCCTTCGAGAGCCGATCCCGAAGATAGTGCATTCTAAATAAAAGTGCCGCTGAGGCCACTAGGTATGCACCCCAGGGTATGCGCTCCAGGGGTTACTGGATATGTGATGAGTATGATTGACGATTGCGATGGTGGCGGTGCTGATGATGGGGATTATTATTATTATGGTGATGATTACTGATGAAAATTTTCGGAAGGCGATACAACTTGACGTAGATCAAACGCTACCGCTCAGCGCGGCTCTCACAATAACTTATACACTCCGCTCTCACCCCCAACTCGCCCGGTAAGACAGTATTGTCTTTCATCTACTTCAACTAGACGTTTAACCGCCTTCCAACTGTTTTTCTGAGGGCCAGCCAATGGCCTGCAACGTTCTTGTGCAAAAAGCATGGCAGATCATCGTCGTCATGGCTATCGTCATCACTATTATAGCAGTCACCATCGCCATCACCACCACCACCGAGGTCGCGGGATCAAATCCCGGCCACGGCGGCCGCATTTCGATGGGGGCGAAATGCGAAAACACCCATGTACTTGGATTTAGGTGCACGTTAAAAAAAAGCCTAGGCGCTCCAAATTATTCGGCGAGTCCCCCACTACGGCGTGTCTCATAATCATATCGTAGTTTTGGCGCGAAAACCTCCATGATTTAATTATTTTAACCACCACCAACACCACCGTCATAATCACCAACACCACCACCACGAAGTTAAATAGGTAACTTACCTGCATTGTTCAATCAGGAAACCGTCGCCACTGTTCAGAGCGTGTGCATACTTACTTGTCGCGGTTCTTTCCATGAATTCTCTTTGCAGATGTTTGAGCTGAGGAATCCCACAGCAGCTCTCGTGTCGCGCATGCGCCGTACAGGGGCAGTCAGAAGACAACTCTCGACTCCGCGTGGGGGCGAAGAAGGGGGGGTCCCGAGGGCGGCGGCGGCGGCGCGCCGTGCGGTGGCGGCGTCGGCCCCCTCTGCCGGCACGGCTTCTTATCGATCGACGGCTGTCGTCCGCGCGGGCTCGTCTGTCGGCCGCTCAAATAGGCTCGTCAGAGTAGAGCGCCCCTCAGAGCCGGACCAGGTGCTGATTGAAGGCGACGCGCGCTCTCACGCGGCAACGACGACGACGACGCCCCCGACCAACCGGCAACAGCAGCAGCGGGACCGAAGCAACAGGTAAGCGCACGCGTTGTCGCGAATGTTCGCTCGTTCGGCACGCCTGCACGTGCCAGCGTTACGCGACTCTCGTGACACCGGCTCTGTCTGTCGGCTCGTCGACAAAACGAAGAAGGTGGTGGTGGTGATGTCCCTAGAGGCGGGGTTAGCCTGGCCGGCTAGGCTGGCAATCGCTCCGCCTGAGCGTCTCTGCATATGTCGTAAATATTTGTCACCGCGAGTCACTCAGTCCGGTCTCTTGCAGAAACTTCAGTAAAATCTCACGGCAGTCGCAGCTGGAAGCCAGCACTTGTCGCGCACGACTTTGCTTTTACTGAAACTCCTCTATTGGAGGGAATAAATGGTTACAAACTGTCCCTTCTCGGAAGGTGCACGAAGGTAACTGTTGTTTCTTAGTTTGTCGGCACCTGGCACGCCATGGGACACCTCCGATTCGTCCAGACAAGATTATTGCACGCAGTTATGCTTTTTTTTATTTTTTCATTTATTATTATTGTTTTTCTAAAGCCGTGATTGTCGTTTGCCGAACCAACAATGCAAGCACCAGGTTGTTAGACCGCTTCTCTTTTTCTTTTTCGACCGCATGCGCTCGTGATCGGTAAACCAGCTCGCACTGTTACTGTTGCGATCGCGTTTAATTTTTCCATATTTGCTCACGGAGCGGAAACAAGGGTGACGTTATAGGTTGCCGAGGTAGGGATATTAGGAACTGTTGAGGCCTGGGTCACGGTTTGCAACAGAAGAGTTGAAGGTCATGTACCTTTCTTTTCTTTTTTTTTTTTTCTTTTTCTGATGCCCTGCCCGCGCACTCACGTCCCGTGGTTCCCAGCGTTTTCTGTATACGCTCATGTCACACGATGTTACGGCCTTTGCCGTAACACCGTTTGTCCCCGGAGGCGAAAACAGCCCGCTGTAAACACCATGTTCACATCGCGCGTGCATGGTTTGTGAAGTTGACTGCGAGCGTTTCAAATAGGGGCCACAGTCGTTCCGTCTAACGGCACTACGTGGCCATATCGAAGGCAAACAGTGTCTGAAGAACCGAACAAGTAACATAGAGCGTAAAATGCGAGAAAACACCCCGGAAAGAAAGATTATGCTCTGTCACAGTTTTCCTACCACCTTTCTCCTTGCATTTTGCGCGCTCAGTATGAACCAGCTAGTCCGCAAAAAAGTTCTTCGGACGGACAGGCCAACAGTACACGACACACACGCCTAAAGCCAGGACAATTGCAAGTAACATACACGCCTCAATCAAACAGCAGACTTCACGTTCACGGACGGCTTAAGAACAACACAAGAGCAGGCGATATTACACACGGTGGTTGAATAAACGACCTGCGTGGTGAAATAAGAAGTCTAGCTCTACACGAACAAATAATGCAAGAAATTCTGGTCATATTCAATTTCTGGCGTTCTCGTTTCGTCTGTCTGTCTGCCTGTCTCGTTTCGTCATCGTCAACTAATGAGCTCCGGCACCCCATTTATGAATCGCACAGTGGGTGCGACGGATAATATAGAATCGAGAGAAATGCTGTAGTGCCCTACCTGCAATCTTACTTTTATTCATCTTTGTGCGTTTCACATTTTGTTTCTACTTAGTTTGATTTTGTGTATGACTTAGTTTTACTTGTCTTTGTGCACTATTGAAAAAGCTTTGTTAGTTTTGTTCCTAAAACTTTTCTTTTCATACTGTTTCACGTGTGCCAGAGGGTTGTTTCTCTTCGTTACGTCCAAGAGGAAACCTGGAATAAAAGAGAAATGGCGCAATATAAGTTCCGAGACCCTTGAGTACAATTCGCCGAGCACTTTAATACAGAATGAGTACTTTCTTGGGCAAATTAAAAACACACAAGAACAACGCTGTCTCCACCACCTAGTACAACAGAATCAATCAATCAATCAATCAATAACAAAGAAACAATCGAAGAAACAAAAACTGCCTACACCACCAGACGATCGAATAATAATCTAAACTATAATTTTTTTAATTGCACCAGTAAGTAGAACGAACAGGCATATGAACTAAATCAGAGTAAGTCAACCCGTCTGCACTAACTCGGAAATCGATAAGAAAGGCTCGTCTAATGCACGTCTCCGTGTCCGGAAGGAAGCGATAAGAGCCCTCAGTAATGTCGGCGTGCAGTTTGATGCTCCGTTCTTTCGTCACCGCAGGGGCCTTGACCTTCCTCGGCATATACCGTGATATAGCTCACGCGGTCATCTGATAAGCCGTGTGCGCAGAACATTATGCAGTCCGATTGATTCTCCTGCCCTACACTCGAATCGCGTGATCTGTTCGAATGTCGCAGAGCGGTTCGTACGCGCGCCTCGCTCCCGCCTGAGTCGATTCGACGTCCCGAAAACAATTCGATCTGCATCTGCTTTTCCGCTTGTCCCTGAGCCCTAATGTGCCGCTCGTGTATGAGGCTGCATAATGAATGACCGCCTCGGCAAAATAATAATAATAATAAAAAAACAATGGCAGGGACGGGAAAAACAACGCAAATTACTGAAGAGCCCATTCCGCTTTTATGCCCTACTGCAAAAAAAATCGAAATCAACGAATCAAGTAAAGAAAGTTATGAAAAAGAGCCAGTTCTGCGCACTGCAGTTCTGCTCGGAGCGCATCTTATAACTACTGTTTATGCTATGCAAGCCCGATGTTACGACAACTCAGCTTGTTATTATTCAGCTGTATACATAAGGGGGCTCATTACTATTACACCTTAACGAGATACCTATGCCATGAACCCGTTTAAACACAATAATATATTCTCATTCTGTGTGAGCTTGTGTATGTGTATAGTCTATGCGGTGCTTGTCTGCGTTCTAAGGGGGCGTCTGTTATTTAGTCTTTGTAAGTGAAGCAACTTTTTTTTTCTTTTCCTGATGTGTAAAACTAGCAGGTGCTCCCTTGTTCATTATCGGGCCCTGACACTTTGTCCTAGATATCACTAACGTGATAATTTCTTCGAGCAGTCTGTGTGCGCGTGTGCGTGCGTGTGTGTTGAAGGTTAATAACTAGGAATTATTTTCTCGTTCATTATTCGAAATAGTAAGATTCAGCCCTCTTATTCCGTGTGCCGCACACGTTGTACGTATTCGAAGAGAATATTGAGTCACCGCCGCAACAGCCATGTCAACAAATTTGAATAGGGAATTGTAGAAACGCCCGTGCGCCGTGCGTTGGGTGCTCGTTAAAAAACCCCAGGTGGCCAAGATTATTCCGAAGTATCCCACTACGGCGTGCCTCGTAATCATATCGTGGTTTTGCCACGTAAAACCCCAGAATCTAACATAACCAATTTGAATAAATGAACAAACAATAAACGAACGTCGAATGAGGAGACAGCTGACCGTATAAAACTCCACGTGACCCTTTACGGCTGAGCTCGACGTAATGCTTGCCTCTTCGATTCGCTATCACCGCGAGCGTTTGCGTGCCGCAGTTCGTGTCTTACTGCCATCAGAGCGGTTACCGACAGCACGCCGTTGAAGAGCAAAACTGTCCGCTGGCTCCTCGTTATTTTCCTTTTACTTATTTATTCCTTCCTTATTATACAGGTGCGCGGCTGCCGCACCCTGACATTGTCGAGCGACGTCCCATACACGGTTCGATCCCGTAGTACGGTGACCTACCTCCCCCCTCCTTCTACACTCAAGATGACCTCGACCTGCGCCGAGGCGAGCTCTAAATGGTGATCCTTCTGAATGCGACGATGACGACGCCTCTTTCGTTGAGACCACGATCATTTGGTGCGATAGTTTGTTTGCCGTTGACCTTTCTTCGCCGAGAGTGCTGTGACAGCACAGTACGACCTTGCGCGTAATTATTCGAGCAATATAGGGTACGGGCCTCTGGCGTTTGTGTGTTTTGTGCTCAGTGGGATAATGGTATCATGATGATCCCAAGCCAATACTTGCATGCTTCCGACTTGTATCAGTGTGTGTGGTGTTTGTTATTATTTTCGTGTAACTTACTGTGATTTCCTTACCTTACGTTAGTGTTTTATTTGAGATCTAGGCATCGCCTACCCTAAACACTCCTACCTTCGTATCTTGCTTCATTCAAATATACTAATAATTAAAGAAGATATGGCAGGTTCTGCGAAGAATACTGACGTGTGCTCCTGTTGGTTTCGGCGTTTGTTTACCTCGTATAAAGCAGGAATGGTTTGACTGTTGCGATTATTCCTTTTCTTTCCTATATTACAAAAGTCCGTGAACTCGTAACTTTTTCACACTTCTTACGCACGTTCGCTGCGCAATCTTCGCACGATATAAGCTATGGTTATAGGCAATGGGGGATGAAGGCGAAAAGGGGGGAGGGGGGGTCCTCGATAGGGAAAAAAAATAACGAAAAAAAAAGAACGTAATAGGAAACATAACAACAATCAATTTAGGATTGAGGAAGCCATGCACACGGGGCGTTTACTGATTAACCATGTGTCAAGATTTTGTCAACCGTCCGCTATATTCCCAGTTAGCGAACAGTCACGCGAACTGTTACGAAAAGTTTACGAATGGTTACAATTTATAACTGCTGATGTAAAATTGTGCTAAATTGTTATACGACTGAATGTAGATGAATGTTTGTAATCTTTTTAAGTAAATAGACTTTTTGTTTTCTTCGTAAGAACGCAGTCAGGTCCTGCGTTTCCGTACTCATTGGCTGCATTTACTTCTATGTGGTCGTGGTATAGGTCACGTTTTTCTTTTTTTTTTCTTTCTTTTTTCGAGATCGTAATGTCTCTAATTGCATAACTAATAAGAAATAGAGCTTCTAGCCTCAAAAATGTACTCAGACTGCCAGAAACCGCCGTAGTGCAGGTCTTCATGTTTTTCCACTCCGAATTCTTTAATAAGCACGGAAATATCAATACGCCGCACTTTAGGCACTCTGACCCAGCTAGCGTACTGACGGGCATCGAACGCACGACCTCGTGGCCAGTTGCACAGAGCCAGAACCTATGAGCCGGCACGGCTCCACGTCGGGGAAGTGCGTCGGTTTCTTCCGCCGACATTACAGCCGTAAAAAAAAAAAAAAATGTAAGAAAGAAAGCAACAACACAACGTCAAACAGAAACTCATCTTCGCTTGACTTTGCCTCTCCCGGTGGTCCTTTCCTTTGGTGCTACCAAACTGGGTTCTAGCCACAGGAACGTTTGTGATGCCCTCCGCAATTCTCAGTGTGAGACGAAAAGAATTCAATGTTAAAATTTTCTGTGTCGTTTTTCTTTAGTAATTGGCATTTTCATATTCTGCAATATGTAGATACTGTGGTCTTAATATCTCTAACAGGTAACCTGTAGTATCGCAAGCTCCAGTTATCAGTTTTAATCGAACTTATATTCCTCAAGATTGGTATCATTTTTTGAACCCTTGTACCGCGTCTGATTCAAGGCTGACTCCTAAAGTGGTTTGTGCCAGTTCACTACGGAACAACCAATCAACCAATCTTAAGATTGTGAGAGAAAAGTGTTTACACATGGCTTGTTGAAACGTCCTCCCCTTATGTTCACGCGGAAATTGTACCTTTGTGCCTTTTTCGGTTTTTTGTTTCTCTTTCTGCGTGGGGGATCGTGCTCTCAGTGCTGATACTTTCCGAAGTGTTGGGATAACTTTCTGTGACTCTGTCAGTCCGTTGCGGTGCGTTGTATGTGGTCGCAATAAGTGGCGACTGATATAAATTCCTGCAGCATTCCCTATAACTTACATTTTACATTGCTAGTACCTCCCTCCCTCTCATTACTTGCTTTTTATCCCTTAAACCCCACTTTCCCATGCGTAGGGTAGCAAACCGGACGAGCGTCTGGTTGACCTCCTTGCCTTTCCACTATCCTTCTCCTCTTCCTCCTCCTCTGTGTGTTGCTTCGAGTGACTGGTGAAATATTTGTAATTGAATTGCCTCTCTAATTTGACGTCCCTCCAAAAAATATAGGTACCGCGCAATGTCAACCTATGAGCTTGCGCGAACACGCGTGAGGACCCTTCGAAACGCTCGGGTTTGCAAAATGATCTCGAGGAGCAGTGGCGCCGTTCCAAAACTTCCTGATAGAAAATTACGGCGTGTGCTGTAGACCGTAGCGCCAACTCTTAAGGCGGTGACCACCTATGAATGCGGTGACAAATATGCCACTGTTCAACTCAAATCCAATTACATTCGTTCATTTCCGCGACGTCATGGCGGATGTCCTTCGATTTTGTCGTCCTTCTAGAACCATGTCTTAAAGCCCGGAGGTACAGAGGTCGTTACAGTGCGATTTTGTAGCTGCTCTGCTCAATTGGACTCTCCACGGCAGCCTTCTGACTTCCGCTGCTGCTGTGAGTGTTGCGAGCGCACACATTAGCGTTCCTTCTGAGGAGCTGTGTGCATATATACCAGACCGTTGTGAAGACACTGGTCTGAGAAGAACGGATGGCAAACTTCGAGCTAAATCGATCCACTTCTTTCATCGGGCGCTGACAAATGGCGACACTTTTCTGTCGGTCTGGTCCCGTGCACCGTCGAGATTGCGCCAGCGCTGTTGTGACGCGCCTGGTATATCTGACAGGGTGCTGTTCTTGCTGTGCGGGGCATCAGTCGTCTAGCATGCTGCGTCGCACCATGCAACGCCTCCGCGTATTATTGGAGTACAAAGTGGGAGGCTCCAGCGCAACGCTGAACCTCACTTTCAATGCTTTGCCTTTGGGCGAAAACGTCCTCCCCCCCCCCCCCCCCCTCCCGATTAAATATTTTTTGTTCTCCTCATGTGGGTGTCTAGGCCCACTTGCTTTTCTTAAGTGCAACTTCAAGTACTTCGATTTTTTTTTCTTCGATGCCACGCTCCGGTCGCACACACACGCACACACATAAAAGAATAATCAGACGCTGGTCTTGCCATTAATGCTGTACCCCCTTTTAGCCAAAAGAAAACAACTATATACGAGACAAACTCAACCGGCACGACGTAAGCGTAAGGAGCCTATGCGCCTCGCTCTCAATGTTTCATTCCGCGAAATGGCATCAGCGAAATGACAGCGTTCAGCGCTCCGTGTCCGTCTTGCACCGGCCGGCCGGCCTCGCTCGTAAAGTGCGCATGCGCGTCGTCGTGCCCTTCTGGGTCCTCTACCGTGCTGCCTGACCTGGGCGCTTGGTGCTCCATACATGAAAGCACCGCCATCGCTAATGGCCGGCGCAGACGGCGCTCCATTTCCGAGCCGCCGGTGGCAGGCACACCTGGCCAGCCCGAAAAGAAAACACGGGATAAGTAAGAACGCGGAGGGTAACCGGACGCCATTGGCGAGCGCGCCAAGCGAAGAGGCGAGCGCGGGAAAAGACCTACGCTCAAAGTTATCGGCGAGCCTTTCTCTGCACGTGTGTGTCTGTTTTGTATGCCGCCTTTCGCCGCTTATAGACCGCCTTTTGCGTGTGACCCAAAAACGTCCTGTGGCAACTCTGAAACAAGGACAACTTAGGCGCGCAAATAACGGCACGAATCCATGCGACGTTTCCGCACGTAAGCGTCGTCAAAGAGTAGTCACCGGTGACAGTTACATTTATCATGTCTTTGAAGCGTCACCAGATTGATTGATTGATTGATTGCTTGATTGACCTTAACGTCCCAAAGCAACATGAGGCTGTGAGAGACGTCGTAGAAGGAGGTAGGGAGGGGGGGGGGGTATCCCAATTAAAATGGATTGCCGGAGTTCTTTACTGTGCACGAAAAGCAAGATACCCGCACGTTCTTGCATTCTGCCCCCGTGGGAATGCGGCCGCCGCAACCTTGAATCTAACCCGCGATCGGGCTCTCAGCAGCGAAATGCCCCTGATAGCCACTCAGCTAGCGCGGTCGGTGTCGTTTTCATATTGCCTGTTTCAGTGGAACCTGCGTTGTCGTCGAATGGCCCTGCGGCCGTCCCCAAACCTCCACGGAATCACCTGCTAACCCAAACGGCCACGCCCGAGTCAGAGTGCTCAGCCTAAGCAAATCGGCGATATTACAGGGGATTGCGAACGCGGTACACAAAGTGTGGCGTCGAAGAGAAAAACTGTAGAGGCGCCCGTACAAGCTATACGCGCGAAAACTCGGCACACGGCGGCGCCCCGGGCTCCATTACCGGAGGCCGGAACCTCCTTTGATGACATCGTTTTCATCCGCGCCTTCCCGGCCTCCTCGCACAGTCCCGGCGCGACCACCACCCTTTGAGGTTGGACCTGCGGCGTCCGGCGTCGAAACCCCGAAGTCGTTAATCTCCCATCGCCGCCGCCGCCGCCGTCGCCGAGGTTGGTTGAGCGCGTATAGGTGCCTGTGGGGCTCGGCTGTGCCGGCGAAGGCGTGCCCAGAGACGACGCTCATTCTTCACAAGCGGACGAGTATGGCGGAAGTGGCGCATTTACCAGCCGAACGTCCCCATCACCGGTAGTGTGCCGAGTCGGAAGAAAAGCGGCCTCCTCCTCCTCTTATACCCCTACTCCTTCTTCTTCTGTTGCCTCTTCTGTCTACATTGTTTTGTTTGCTCGAAAAGTGGCACGACGTTCCTTGAACGGGCCGGGCGAGAGGCCATCGCGCACACTTCGTATAACGCTAAAGAAGACAAATCGTCGCGTCGTGCAACGATAGAGAGGAAGAGAGAGATTGGAGCATTGGCACAATACTTCCCAAGTTGCGGAAAGTATACCATACGCATTCCGCGTGTAAAATTACGAGAGTGTGTGTGTGGAAATGCCGACCTGGCGTCATCGACATTATTGTGATGTCATGACGCAGAGCCAAATTCGTTGACCTCGTGAAGCTTAGGCTATAGGCATGATGGCTTTGCTCATAAGGACAAAAGTGCAGTGCATAATGTCTACTGCATGCGCTCGCGTGTGCGAGTCGCAGAGATTGGAGGAACGGAGCGACCCAATTTATGGTGACGTCATTACGAATCCGCCTCCTGAGCACCGCAACCGGAACAGGCTCGTATATAGAAAAAAAAAAGCATTGTAGCACCATTATTGACGACGACGCAAACGGGCGCCCCCAAAAGTGGCCGCACATACCCCACCTGCAAATAAATCCGTATGCGACCCAGCGCGAAACACCTGATGTGGCAATGTCCGGTACACGAAGCGGTGCGGAGAAATCACCTCCGCCAGGAAGAGATAGCGAGCTATAGTATATATACGAGTATGTACGAGGAATGAATACGACCGAATGGGCGGCCCATAGAGGACCGGCGCGCAGCCCTAGAGTCTCTCCTGGCTTTTGCCAAAGAATCCGGGCTGTTACACCAGCTGTAGCTGCCGCTCTTTTCCTTACGCTCCCGACACACTTTCTCCCCTTTTCCCATATTTCGTACCAGGCCAAAGAACCACCCCATCAAATGAGGCATTCATTCAATCACTGATCAAGAGCTCTCTGACGCTTGCCAGTGTTTTGTTCTGAGATTTAGAACTCTGTGACTTTCATTCAGTCCAAAATGTCGAAACTTTTTATATCAGTGCCAGGTTCGTACGTATAACATGCTATCCTACTCTGGGGGAGGAGAAAGCAGAATCGCAAAGATGAGTAGGTTTTAAATGCAAACACGGCGCAGATGTACGTAAGCGATGCTGGCGGTTAACAAAATCCGCTGGACTGTGCGGCCACTTCTGTATGAAGTTCCCTAACACAGCCGGAACAAACAATGACACAGGAAAGACGCATGAAAAACGAAAATACTTTAGCGCTGACTGACAGCCAATTCAGAAAATACTATAGCTCTATATACGCGCAAGCGTGAGCTTACCGCATGCGCCGCGTCAAAAGCCAGCATCTCATCCTGCTTCTGCATGCATGGCGAGCAACTCCGGTATGTGCATCTTTCACAAGGGTGGCGAAGCAAGCTGAATTTGTTTGATCGAGCCGAGAAAGAAGAGTTTTCTGACGGAGGGCTTCAGAGTTGCAGAGAAAGAAATGACTTTCTTTCCGAACACATGCAAGTGGTTGTACGATGGGTTGAAGACGATGATAAATGCTTATCGAAAACTAATGCGACAGGCCACGGGCCATCACATGCTGCACACACCGTTCCTCGTCAGATCAGTGAAGCTAAGCGGCATTGTGCCTTGGTTATATATTCCAAGGAGAGCACCTCAGAGCGTCGACTGCCCATGGCTTCCGTTCTCCCGTACGGTAACACTTCATGTCGCGTCCGCTTTGCGCGATATAGTTACAGTGTAGAAGTAAAATACGGTAGTTCTCTTTCGTAATTTTCTCTCAAAGCGGGAGTGTGCACTTATTTATTGTCCTACACTTTTCACTTACGGGCTCCCCTTGGCACTCACTGCCAAAGGATGAGAGAAAAACAAATACAACTAATTTCGACCGGCTCCTTATCCGATCGAGCCATCAATGGGCGGTCGTACCACGCTGGTTTGTGGTGCTGCGAGGTTTCGCACTACAACGCTACGAGAATGTACAGAAAGGCAAATAAACAGTATTCGCAGAGGAGTGCACGTTCTCGAAGCGTTAGCGTCTCATCCGTAAGCGTATTGATGGTAAAGAGGAGCGTGGTCAGCGATTCATTGAAAGTTGCGCTTTCTTGCCTGGGTGACTAATATTACAGGTGGAGATACAAACTAATCCTTATTCATGACAGCTATTACATTTGTCGGTGTAACCTTGCTAAACTCGCCGACAAAAATAAGCCGAATTTTCAAAACCAGTACGCTGCGCGATACAGGAGTGCGAATTGGGCCATGGTTGATTGAGCATCGATTCACTGGGGGTAAAAAATACGGCGCTGGCTACAGGATAGCAAGACAGACAATGATCAGTGCCCGTGTTTTCCACCTTTTTGTGGTTGAGTAGCTATCGCTGTTTCTTTCGGAATATCGACGCTGTGGAACTTTCATTAAGAACTTCCCGCACCGGATTCTAAGACACGCATTTTTACAAAGGTCACCGTGTTAGGCAGGCGTGACATTGGCAACATGTAAGCTACTGCGCGAGAAAAAGTTGCTTTTTTCTCTAAAGTTCTCAGTTCATAATAAAGTTCCTCCTCTCGCGTTGAGGCCAGCAGGTAACGTAGCAATCTCTAAAATTGCATGCAGAGGGGTACATAAAGGAGTAAGCGCTCGTGACCTTTCGATTCGGAACCCGTTTTTTTTTTACTTCGAATAAAAGAAATGTAATGGAACGCACTACTTTTCAGACAAAAACGTGCGAGCGAGAGAGAGAGAAAGAAAAAAAAAAGGCAGACAGCCGTCGTCGTACCTCACGAAAACTTCTCGAACACACGTCGGGGCTAAATCCGCGCGCATATTCCTCGCGCCGCTCGACACTCGCACAATAGAGTCGGGAGAGATTGAGTTCGGATCGAATACAGAGAGGCGCTTGGCTCCGGCGTTACAATACAATGAATGCATTGGCGCGCGCGCGGGGGCACGTCCGCAAACGCGCGGGCCCGCCTCGCATGTCGCCGTCGATTCTTGCGCCTCGGTGAATTCGTAAAGCGCGCTCCCCTGCCGCTACTTACTGCACCTTCTCCCTCCGCGCTTACCGGCTCCTTCTCCTCCCTACCTTCAAACCGCCCTCACTCGATAGCCAGCCAGTCGCCCCCTTCGTGTTATACTTCATCGCACTGACTCCGTGCAGTACAGTGAACGCTAGGGCACGAGAGAGTCAGTGGGTAACGAGATTCATTTGCCCCACACCGCGCGAAATAAAGAAAAGAAAGAAAAACGACACAGAAAAGACTCGCGAAAATGGGCAATGCAGTGCGATCGCTGTGTGTCGTGTCTGTGCCGTTGTTTGATCACGCTGTGTTAGGCAAAATGAATCCGTGCCAACTATAACTCAATTCAACGTAGCTTCTGAGTAACGAGAGCTAGCTGCGTGTTCTGAGAATACAGCAGAGTGCTCACCCATTGTGTGCCGCTGATCCTTCCGTGAAAGCTTCTAGTCCAGGGTTGCGACATATCTAATAATGAGACATTTCCGGGATTGAAACTTAAAAAAAAATTAACGTGAAAGAGACGCAAGACTAAGACAAGTAGAAACACACAGTACACGACGTTAGTAAAGAAAAGTCCTGATTTGTGTTTCTAGTTATGGTCCTGAGTCTCTTACGTGCAAGTTTTTTTTTTTTTAATCTTTCATTTTTCTAACATGCCCCAACAATACCCCGAATTTATTGTCTAATTAGGCTTCCATACCAGTCGTCGTCGCGTGGAGGGCAATATTAGAGGCCGACAATGAAGGAGCAACCATTCTTTTGGGCCCCCGTTCGTATTCACAAAAACCTCTTACGCTGTATAGAACTGTTCGTAAGAGAACATTTCAAGCAATCCTGATGCCGTAATGGAGTACGGTAGTCGGCCAATGGCAAAAGAGCACTTGCAAAACCAAAAGCTTCGTGAATTCGGACCCATGGTTCACTGTTCCGTTCGGCTGATGCGACCCGCCGTAGCTTGTTCGGCACTGCACGGAATTTGTGAGATGGGAGTCCGCTCTCGCCGCAACGCAACGGAACACCGCTGCGATATAGCGTAACACTGGGAACAGCTGTATACGTCCAGTTCTGTGTGTTCGCGATGAAGCAGGAGTCCGGGAGTGTGTGTGTATGGGTTGGGGGTGGGGTGTCGAAGGGGGAGTTGGGTTTTCTATGCGGGGGCGGAGGACAATGCCATCGGGGTCGTTTCCTCGGCCACGAGAGTGACGCGCGCTTGTATGGAAACACGCGCTCGAACGACGACTTGACTGCGTGTATGCATAAACACACACCGTACACGATCGACCGACCGACGCACCCTTTGTAAGCCGGCACCGCACAGGAGTCTGGCAGAGTTTGCGACATGACGGCCGAAGATAACTATCTCGGCGGGGACTGGACGATTAGAGCGGATGAACATTATCGAGTCGCGCACGGCAGTGCCGCTGCCTGCCACCCGTTTTGCAGCGCCTTTCTGAAAGGACTCGAAGAAAAGAAGATAGCGTGCACTGCGCGGCTGTCGTTTGTCGAGGGAGCAGCATTTGTTGCCTGCGTAAAAACGAAACACTGGCGAGTCCGGCTTAATTTGCAACTGTTTAGGAACCACGCGGCTGGTTGCGTTCGGAAATTTAGCAAACTACTACCACACTGCGGAGGAAGCGATAATCTAAATGGGAACGGAATGGGGAAAAAATCACATCGGCTATTCGACCGAACCACGCAATTTCGCGAAGCCGGTTCAAAACAAAGGAGCTGCCGTTCGAGTTGTTTGGGAAAGTTGTTTTTGCTATGTTGTCCGTCTATTTGATAAGATATTCGCTTGCACAATGCATTGTCTGATTTCCATTGTTGATAGCACAGCATACACACATATACACACACAAAAAAGGACCATCTCATCCTTCCCTCCCCAACACCCCTCTACTTATTTTTATTTTTATTTATATATTTTTATTTCTCTTCCTGCACTGCAGCATCCGCTTTTAAACGAATTATTGCGGATCAGACGTCGAAAGATGCGGTTCTGCACAACTTTTCAATTGACTGCAGTAAGTTAGGTGGAAGTTGCAAGCCTCTGGAAGATATCGCTCTCACTTTCTGCTTCGGCACTTTAACAGACGCCGGCCCATCTCTTGCGATCGTTTTTCAACGTATCCAAGTTATACACCATAACTAAGAAAACTAAGGTTATCCGGTAACCAAAATAAATAATAGCAATAACAAACTTCCAGGCACTGATGTCATAAATATAAGAACGAGTTATATTAAATTTGATTATCGTTCTCCGGATACTGTAGCCAGTCTTGGCCGTAACAGGGTGGATACAGAAAATTTGCATGCAGCATTAAAAAAATTAAAAAAAAGTTATAGCGAACACGACATGTAGAAAGGAAATATCAGGACAATATTTTAGAGGACATAGATACGTTTCACTAGGACAATGATAATGCGTGTAACATAATATACGTAAACGCAGGATTAACATAAATTCGTGCTGATGTCGCGCATGAATGGAGGCTCAATTAACGTGCCACTTTAGCGAGCAGCGCATGCGTATGTGACGCACACGCCTTGTACGCAATGAACAGTCGGCAGATTTTAAGGGCAGACCGCAAATCGTGTTCATTATCATCATCAGCCTAACTTACGCCCAGTGTAGGACAAAGGTCTCGCCTAGCCTCTCCAACCACCCCTTATCTTGCGTGAGCTGACTGCTTATCTAAGCCTGCAAGTCTGCCAATTTCATCACACCTTCTAATCATCTGCAACCATCGGCCGCGCTTTCATTCCCTTAACCCCATTCTGTTTTTATAATAGACAACCGATTGTCTGCACGGTGCGCTGCATGACCGTGAATGATAAGAGTTCAGAATTTCACGTCAGCTGTATGTTCGGCATGCTGGTAAAAGTACTTGGAAAACATTTTAGCGCAAGCAGATTAGGACAAGAGGGAGATAAACCACACTAGTGCACAGTGGCGTATTGGCGCATTGGCTCTTTCTTGTCCTGATTGTTAACGCTATTACGGTGACGCAACCTGTGACGGCAGCTTCTTTTCACATAATAGTAGTAATAATAAGAACAATACTGCAAGATTGGAAGAAACATCACAGGTCAAGAAAATATTGGTCAGAGATAGTTCATTGGGGTAAATGAAGTCCACATATCTAGAGTCGTAGATATATACACTGGATGAAGTCCAAATATCTAGAGTCGTAGATTCACACACTGGAAGAGACAGGGAAAAAAGGTGAATTCAAATTGCACCACGCATTATATACTCAGTGTGTGATGAGCAGGCGCGTAAATGCCTTTCATAATTTTGCCTCCTCCGTCTCGGTATTGTGAAATTCGATGACAATGTTGCGGGAGATAAAATTAATTACAAATATTCAGTGCGAAGCGATTCTCAAGTGCGTAGGAAAACACGTGCTCCATTCAGAAGAGAGAGGCGTCATTTATTAATGGAAGCTGAAGATGTTTGCTGGCCATGCATCCTGATGACATACATCCTGATGGCTACACCGGATGACATTGGTGATGCATGAAATGACCCACTCATACACAGTACACGGGCACACATTGGGCACGAGTAACAAGCATCTAGAGCGTCTGGTTCAAACTAATGTCCCGGAGGAAGACCAATAGCGCTTTCGTTGAGCGCAAAGCAGGAGCAGCTTGCTTCTCCAACGTCCAAGAATACGTCGCAACTCGAAGGAGCTGCCTCGTAATATGTAAAGCAGATTTGAGGACTGCTCTTGTGGAAAGCAAAGCGCATTCAGACGCACAAAACAGTAATCGCACGCATTCCACACATTACACATGTCGATCGCAACAATTGCGGATGCCGTGCTTATATACGGGTGTCCGAGAAATGAAGCGCGGCTGTACGGGGGACTCTATCTCGCTGCTGCGCATGCTCGATCATGGGCCATATTCTGAAACGTTCCACTTCGGCGATAGTTCGCCAATCAGCAACGGCGCGCGCGGATTGGCTGTTTTAGCAAAATTGGATGAGCTGATTGGCTGGTTGAGCCCGACGTCATTCAATTTTGCTCAACCAGCCAATCAGCGCGCGCCTGAAGGCGAAATTGTCGCGTAGGCGATACTATCGCCGAAGTGGATGGTTTCAGAATACGGCCCCAGATCACGACATGTACCGCATGCACGAGCTTCTGTGAAGGACGCCCACCCAGCTACGCACCGTAGGCTCGATTTAGAAGCGTCGCGTCCTCCCACTGAAGAGCAGAAAAACAATGGCCAAGATGGCCGCGTATCTTTCCGCAGACGCCTGACACGCGCCGTGTGCGGAGATGATTGCTTGTTACTTCGCCGGGCACACTTCGAGCACTTCGGCGTCGAATGTGTATCTCTTGAAGCGATAAGCGACGCAGGGATCCGGTTATGGGAAACCGTAGAACACTGTACAACTGTGTGACCTACAAATATCGCGAGACATGAGTTGCTGAGTCACGTTGTAGTCATTCTATATTTCGTTAATTTGCTTGTGACGCATACTGCCTCGGTGCTTTTGCAGCGCGCAAGGCAAAAATGTAATAAACAACGTTAAAAAAACTATATTGTCGACGTCACCAAACTTTGTTTTTAGACGTTGTGTTCATATAGGCCATTATTATTTGTGCTTGTGTTCATGTAGTTCCAAAAGTCTCGTAAAGGCCAAATATGCGTTTACCATTTTGGCAGATGTAGTAGCTAAGCAACGGTACTCGTTGTTTTGTTCAGAGCGTGTCTGTGAGAAGTGCTCTCCAAGTACATCGAAATGAAGGCATCTCTTGAATGATAAACATCGCAGAATCAGCTCTTGCGAAATCGCTGTAGCGTGACCTACATAGATACACAGCGAAAGACATGCGACGTTCAGTTTCCGCAGTGTTGTCCTCTTTCCTAACGTTGCCTCATTGTAAATGTATCTATAAAGTATGAAAAGTAGGAGTGGAAAAGTTAAGAGGAAGAGGGTAATTAACTTGGGATAAGCTGACTAGCCACGTCAAAATTTTACAGGGCGCATACTTGCCAATAGATAGCGCAATAACCCAAACAACACCAAAGAAGAGGCACATACACAAAGCGCTCTGTGTGTCTATTACTCTGAAGTGTGTATGTGCCTCTTCTTTTGTGTTGTGTCGATTATTGCCCTGTCTATCGTAACGCAGGCTAAACCAACTCGCACAAAATAGGGTGCCTACGCGTGCATGCTCCAGGCATCTATCGTTATCCTAACGTCCTAATGTTGTCCTATCTATCCTAACGATTATCATCATCTACATTGCTTGCACTTTCTTTTTGTAACGCCGCCCTGCCTGTACTTTCACGTCACGAACGGTAGGCACGTATCACCGTGACATTTAGTGTGTGTGTGTGTGTGTGTGTGTGCGGGGGGGAGGAGACTTGAGATGTTCTTTTTCATTTGCTTCGCGCTGACGTCATACGAGAGCCCGTAACTGGGCTCTCGCTGTTTTCGATTCAACGCAGCTGGCTTGCGGTCTTGGCGATCGTGGCAGCGCGGTATACAGCGCGAGCCAGTGTCACGACCTGTATACAGTTGAAATAAGACCGTTACAGAGCCGTCTGATAGTGTAATACTCTCTAACTATCGTTATGCTGTCAGCAATTTTAATGCGAGTATCTATCTATCTATCTATCTATCTATCTATCTATCTATCTATCTATCTATCTATCTATCTATCTATCTATCTATCTATCTATCTATCTATCTATCTATCTATCTATCTATCTATCTATCTATCTATCCTCTTACGGCGAACCAGCTTGGGCCACTAGGTATGGGCTCGTGCTCGTGATGCCGTCGTGGTCGTTGCAGCTTCGTCATCCGGCTCTCGTCACGCCATCGTCGTCATACAGGTTTAATGACACAGTCATCGTTGCGACATTAGCAGCGTCGTCGTCACGCTGTTGTCTTTACACTACCGTCATAATTTAAGAACTGGCATCTGATTGCCGACATGCCATATTCGCTATACCGTCTTTGTCGTCCCATCGATATCATTCCTTCTACGTCATTCCATCGTCACTGCATCATACAGTCGTCCTCATTCCGCCATGTGCGAACGGGTTACGTTGCCAAGCGAGTGCAAGTGGGACGATATCGAACTATGTGGCAAATATAGCCGCAACATATTGTCAGAAATTCGCGTTGTCATCGACAGCCATCGCGAGATGAGTTCTGCAGTAATTTTTTTTTTCTTTCTTTCATCTCCGAGCGGTATGATGACACTGACTCAGCTATATAGCAGCCAAGCGCGCTGGGGTCCTATCTCTTTATCACTCAGAGTGTATGACATTGGTACGCCCCACACTTATATGTCGTCAAACAGAGATAAAACGCTCTTGAACGACCGGTAAATGCCGTCCGCACCAAATCTAGAAATTACGTCAGAAAACCAACGTGTGCTCAGAGTCATGTTTTCCCCCGCTGGCGCCAACAAATAAAGCGTGCAATGGCATCGGAAAGGCATGTGAACGTGCGTGTTATTAGGTTGTTTTGACCACTGAAGCAAACTGCACTGACTCACTGAAAGCCGGAAGCTATGAATGTTGATACTTCAATCGGGCGTTTGCACGTGCCTCAACAGGCATGCAGCACTGCAGTTTTAAAGCGAGTGTAGCTTCCTCTGCCTCTTTTGTTTGTTTTCGTGTTTGGCGGCTGTCAGTGGTTGCTGGTTGGTGGTCGGACTTGCAATGCAAAGGCGCCGAGGAAAAGGGTGCGTGTTCTCGTGCAACCAAATTGCGGGGAGGGGAAAGGGTAGACTGTCGCGCGTGAGCTTTGTGGAGCGCTTGGCAAAAACGCGTTCGTTCGTTCGGTCGGGCGCTTCATTGACAATCATCCTGCATGATGTCTGCACATTTGTTTTTTTGCTTAAGGCTGATTCCAATTGATTCTGCAAAAAAGAAAGAAAAAAGCGCCTGAATTTACATTTCGTTTTTGTCCGCCAGCTGTACTGCAGACCAATAACGCCGCCTTACCGACCCAATTATAACATTTGCCCATCATGCGCTACAGGCTTCCGATCTAGATGTCTCCAGATGCTGTAGACACATATTACATTTCACATTGCGACCATCCTTCTACAGCCTTCTGACGTAGATGCCTGCAGACTTGGTAGCTTTTTACTTCATTTCGCAGGAACATTGCCACGCGCGTACTTGAATTAATCGCAATGATGCGACAACTATACAGAACTTACTTTGGGCGGCGCAGCAATCGTCGTTTCGAAGATGATCAGTCTTCCGTCTCGTCACCGAATTAGCAACACTAAGCAAAGAGCTGACAGGCTGCATCATTGTAAAAATGGGGCATGCTCTTCGGCATCACGTATATCGCAAATTCAGACTGAGTTGTAAAAGGCCCTGTATACGCCTCTACTAATTAGTCATGCTCACTATCGTCAACCTTTTCAGGTCCACTACAGCACAAGCGCCTCTTCCGAATATTTCCAACCACCGGTGTAGACTCTTTGTAGACGGATGCAACCCTCGTTCGAGACCCCCCTCCTTATTTACTAGTGCTCGCCAAGCAGTCGAATCCGTTTGCGCAGCAGAAGTACAGTTTTTGCGCGACGGAATCATATCCGGAGGGGCAGGTGTGAATGTTTATCAAAAAGGTGTATCTCTGATATTTCATTTTTTTTTCTCGAATAGCGGCGTTCGCGAGGACGCTATTTAACTACCTTTTCAACGTCACCTGTCGCTGGGCGCAAACTTGCGCTAGGGAGCGTTCATACACGCGCCTAGCTACGCCAAACAGTTCACGCTTGAGCTTGTGTGTGCGTGTGAAAGGGCCTCCCTAACTTCCGCCGCCACAGCAACTAGCGGGAACCAAACGAAAGTCACTTTCACACGTCCGTATTCGCAGTACGCAGTTCTTTCGCACTAAATATATCCGCTCGATACGCCAACGTGAACCTTCCGCGCATGACAAAGCCGCTATACCGTGACGTGCATGTCGCATGCGTGCACTCGCACTTCACAAAGGCGTTGACAAAAGAGTTGTTGGTCAGCATACGTAAGCGATGACCTCGCTACCACCCTATAGTCTCCCAATGCAGCCGACACCGTATCACACGCTTCCACGCGTTTCCGAGCTGCGTCCATATCCGACGTCTCGACAAAAGCGCGCGCTCGCGCTCGTGGCTTCGCGTGTTTCTCCACGCTTATCTCGGCATACGTCAAAGCAAGCTCGCTTTGACGTCTATGCAGGACCAACAGAGATATCGGTCCGAAACAATGGCATATCCATTGTCCTTCGTCGCTGCGTTCTATTTGTCTCAGGATGTCTCTTTCCTTTCTTTCTTTCCTTCTTTTTCGATCGCGCACGCACTCCATAGTTTCCTACAAAAATCACTAGGGGGAGCTCTGAAGCTGCGAACCACTTATGCCGTTGCAGGCATAGCTAGCGGTACAAGGTAGATAGAGAAGTTTTGAGGAAGATAAGAAAGATTAAAGAGATGTATACAAAAATGCTAGAACGAAAAGCATGTATAGCATACTTGAGTAACGCAAGCAGGCTATGTTACTATTTGTCACATATCCTGCTATGATTACGAGGCACGCCTTTGTGGGGGACTCCGGATTAATTTTGATCCCCTAGGATTCGTTAACGTGCACCCAATGCACAGTACATTGGCGTTCTTTTTTTTTTTTTCCCGCTCACATCAAAATACGGCCGCCGCGGCCGGGATTTGATCCCGCGTCCTCGGGCTTATAGCAGCGTGACACCAAAGCCACTACGTCACCACGGCGGGTTTGTCCATTCGGCATGTGCTACTGGGGGTGTACCCGTTCTTGGCCTATTCTCCAGAATGGGAAATGTCCCGTGACAAAAGAGATACAGAATTCCTAAAAGTTGCTTCGTGCGTGTCACACGTTTCTCTGCATATGCGCACAAACTGTGACGCATTGATTTAACCGCTTTACTTGAGTCTCGCTTCACGTAGATTCTCCAACATGTGCGTTGAATCTGCGTATCTTGCTTTTTTTTTAATCTCTAACTTTCCAATCTTTCAAGCGATCACAGTTTTTCCGAACACTGGAAAGCAGTTAGTCTCTTCGCACATGCGTAATCATCGCAAATAGTTACATTTATAACGCAGTGTTTTGTTGAAAATGATCGATCCGCTAAGTCAGGAAGTCTTTTGAAGCCCTGCAGAAGAGCGAAGTTCATGCAGAAACGTACACTTCTGTGCCACCAATGGAACATGGTTCCACCAATGGAACGCTGGCTGAATCGCCCTGCTTATAGCTCCCATAGACACTGGCGCCGGAGTTCCCTGTAGGAATTTTTTTCGGAAGCTCTATGACGCACTCTGTCGGGTTGCCAACCGGCGTTATTACGCGGACAGCCGTGGATCGAAAGCGTGCGAACGTGCATTGTTTCGGAGGAGGCCGCACAGAGATAAGTCTTGTCGGCATGCCAGATTCGTGACAGTCCCGTCAAAAGTAAAGAGAGAGAGAGAGAGAGAGAAATTAGCAAACTGCAGCGTGACACGAACGTACTGCAGTGTTCTTGTCTCGTGGCGGTTTGATTTATGTAGACTCGTTTCGAGGTCGTGGCAGTGGAACAAATAAATTTTTGTCACGCCAAAACCACGTGGCCTATGTATAGTGGCCTACATGGATTACGTATATGTATAGTGGGATCTACAGCTGGCGTCCCTTGTACAGATGGTTTGTATTGAGGCCATCGTGGCAGATATCTTTAGGGTGCTAGCACGTCGGGAACCTGTGTAAACAAGAAACGTGGAGGCACAACAATCGCGTCTTGCGCAGAGCCGTACAAGTCGATAACAGTGATAATCCGCGGAAAAACCGTTCGCCGTCAAGAAAGCAAAACAATGTACGCGTAATAATATGGTGCATTGACGTCAATGAGGCCGCCATGCTTCGGTACTAGCACGGTGATAAGCTGCGTTCGTGACGTCACGTGAAAACTATCTGATAAATAGCGTTGCACCTTATAGCGGACTTCACGGCTAACACGATGCAATTATTATCTTCACAAAACCCGAACACCATTCCACATTCAGGAAAATTAAAACAAAGTCTTCATATATTATTATATTGTGGACACGAACATTACATTCGTACCAAACAAAAAGAAAATACACCGAAATGTTATATTGTGTTATAAATTATTTAGTAAAACAAAATAATTTGCAATTTGTTTTCCGAACTGTCCACTGCTGAAGCTTAGCTCCCGCGTACAAAAAACGCTCCTATGGGATTTGCATTAAATGTTCTGCGCTTCAACCAGAATTTTGACGCATCCAACTTACCGTATCAAAAAATGATACGTTAGGCTTTCTGGGGTTAAAAAAAGAAAGCGAAGCCTGTTGTGTACGTATGGAAGGAAATGAATGTTGTTAGCAGTCACCTGGGAGTGGCGTCAAGTATTTCTGAACTTCTTAATTACCTAAGGCAATTGGCTTCGTCGTTTTAAAATAGACCGCATGGCCATATGCCTAAGTACGTACGATCGTATAACACTTTGTCGCAGATTACGTTACAATCCCGTGTTTCTCTCGATTACGCCCGACCAATACCTATATATACCTTACTATATGGGCTTCGTGTCGAACGGCCGGAGTAGAGATCATGCCCTCGCCATCACGCGATCGTCGTCGCCATCCTCTTGCTTTTGCCGTGTTGACGCGCACTCGCGTAACACGCACAGCTGCTCGCCTTACACATACACGTTGCTCCATTTTGTAAGGCTTTGCGGAACTCCAAACGATGGTCGATAGACAGATACCTGCAAATTGCTTCGCATAACGTGGACTCCCACAATGCGTGGGACCTGCACATTTTTTTTTTTTTCACTATTGAAGAGACCCGAAATGTGCGAGACAGGAACCTACCTACTTACCAATGAGGAAAGGAATGCTTCGCATTAAAAAAGTAAAAGAAACAGAACTACGGATATACAGTGTATATAGACACTCTGACTTATCCAGTGGTTATACAAATTATTACCGGCCACAAAATAGATAGAAGAAATGACGTGGAAGACGGGTTTAAGGTACACGGGAAACCTTGCCCAGTTAAAAAGGACCACAACGAGCAAGCAGACACAATAAAAAAAAGAGAGAAAAGGCAATTTCTTTCCGCGCCAAACGGAGGCTCCGCGCGCATCAAAAGTGAATACCCCAACCAGAGAATAAGGCCGCAGGAAAATGACTTGCTCGGTTGGTGCGTGTGTTTTTGTTTTTGTGTTTTTTGTTTACTCTGCTTAGGCGTTCCCTTTCTACCGCCTAATCTTCTCGCCCGTCCAAATCTCTTTCTTTTATTATTTTCTCTCGGCCGCATCTTCAATGCCACGTGCATTCGTTCTGCCATGCAGGAGATGTTGCCGCAGTGACTTCCTTTTCGCGGTTTGATTATTTACATTTGCATATTCGCCTTCCCTTCCAACTTTGTTTCGTTAATAAGGCGCTCCTCTTCTTTCCTGCAGTCTTTTTCTCCTTCTTTCCAACGTTAATGCTATATACGTAGATTTCTCGCTGCTCCTGTACTGCACAGTTCGCGCTTGAAGCCAAACGCCCTCTGTTTATAAGAAAAAGCAGTAGCTGTTCAATCGGTGTTGCAACCAACGGAGCGTGTTAATAGGAAACGTTTTACTCTTCGCTAGCCGATCGACTGTTGCGGAGGCGAGAATCGCTCTGGCTTTGCAGCCAACCGTTTTCATCCGCCAGCTTCAAGTGCAGCGCAAGTGCAGCCACCAAATATCTTATGACCAGGTCCAAGGTATATACACTATGCGAAGAAGATCAAGTGAACTAGAAACTTCGCAAAAGAAGAAGACAGAAAAAAAAAGAACATGGGAATGCGAAATAACGCATGGCGAAGGAGACAGCGCGCTTTCAATGGACCTAAATAAAAGCATAAGTAAATAAATAAGACCAATAAAAGAGGAGGAATAAGAAGACGCAGGTCAACAGGGATATTGCACACTGCAGACATTTGCATCCATATAAAAATTTAGGAAAAATTTTCTTTTTCCGACACCTTTCTTTTTCTTTTTCTCAAAGCATTCCTGTTCTGCTCTTGCTGGCTGGTTAACTGACGCCTTCTTCATTTTTTTTTCCTCGCTTATAACCTGTTCCTCGGATGCTCTCAAGGCTTTTTTTTTTCTTCTACTTTACGTTCTATACTACCCAGTTCTCGGTCTATCTCCCATAGGAAGTTTTTGTAACTTCTGAAAAAAAGCCTCTCTTGCAGATTGCCATGTAAGCCAATACTTCTACGCCGACAAACCTTTCTGCTTTATAAAAGTGCTCTCTCTTCTCTCTCTCTCTAAAAATACAAACAAAAAACAACAGAATCCACCTGCCATATATGAGGTTTCACTCAAGTGTAGATCGCGAACACATGTGAACCGCAGGGCGCACGACTTTTGAAACACGCGCATAACAAACAGAGAACCAAGGTTCGGGGAAGCTGCGCAGGCGTCCGAAAAACTCCGGTTCGCTCGCTCAGTGCGCATTGCACAAGCTACCTGTTTATGCACCTGGAGAGGTGCATTTCCCGTAGGGCGCCATTGCCCCAAACTATATGTACAGGGCAGGTGGGCTGCACCGCGGCGCGTCTCGGACGGTGCCTCCTCGAGCGAGCTGCATATAAAAGCGCCACCGACGACGCTGGTACAAGCCTTGCGGCGGTGTCGGCGGCGCTGTCACAACGAGAGACAACGCAAGCGGGAAGAACCGGAGGCTCGCGGTTGGTGGCGGGCGTGGGACGGGTTGTCGAATACGCCCGGTCGGCGCCGGCGGAACGTTCGTCGAAGTGGCGGACTGTAACGTATATCTTGATTTTGTGGACGTCGTCGCCGAGCAACGGCTCCGCTCTCTTCCGCGCCGTCGACTTCGCGTTATTCGGGCCCGCTGCAGGAGCCCTGGCCTAAAGCTGTTTTGAGAGCCTGTTTGTTTACTCGGGGGTGCGGAAACAAGAGACTGCACGCCGCCTCCCGACTTCGTTCCCCAAGCAGTTCCTTTGTGAAGAATGTTTCCTGGTGTCTAAGATCTCAGGTGACTTCTATAGTACGCTGTCCCATTTGAGTGTTGGTCAGCTCTATACGAAACGTCATACGTTGTCGTTGGTACGCCCTTTTTCCGAGTGCTTAGCGCAGAAACGTGAGACAAAACGGGCAGAAGTGCTCGTCTGCCTCTCGACTTCTGCCCGTTTTGTACTCAAGTTGCTGCGCTGAGCACCAGAAAAAATGTCGTACAAAATGTTTTTTTTTTTTTTTTTGGAGGGGGGGGGGGGGGGGGGGGGAGAGCGAACCCGTATGAATTAGTGAGTAGCTCGGGCACCAAGCACTCGTTGCTCGCTTGGTCGGCCGGTCGATCAGTCAATCGATCGATCGATTGTTCAACAATTTTGTACATAAATGTATTCATGAATCGTGCATGAATAGTGTACGAATTGTACAGTGTATAAACGTATGAAATGTTTGAAATGCTAGGCCAATCAGTCAAACCATTTCGCAACACTTTACCAAAAGACAGTTCGAATCGAATTCCAAGGAAAGCCAACGCCTACGTAACGCCGCCTGAATGAATCTCGTACAGAGAGACACGCACGATGTGCCAGAGGCCTAGCTCGCGGCTGCGTTAGCGCCTCCGGTCGACTATGCAAAAACCTGTGTCGGCGTCTCGTGGCACCCATCAGCTCGCTTGCTCCGCAGCTCGCGATGCCAGGCAATCAAACATCCACGCGTTGACGCGCCGGTTCCTCATCCCTGTATACATTCAAGCCTTACGCGCGTCGCCAAGCAAGCAAACAAACAAACAAGCAAGTGTATATAGATCAACGCAGGCAGTCACACTCCGCGCAACAGGCGGCAGCACACGGACACCGTGGACACCCCCGGCCCCTTCGTCGTTGTCGCAGCCGCACCGGCGAGACGTGCACACTTCGCTGTCGGTGGATGTAATCTGACCAAACATCGGCCGCTCCGTTTCTTGCTCGCAACACTTCTAGCTGCCGCGTCGAACAAGGCAAGGACGGAGACGGACCGACGGACGGACGGGATGGGGCGAGGGGGTTGCCCGAATCTGATCAATAAATCAATTTCGCGCCAGGCGTCAGCGGCAGTCGTGCCCGAGAGCGACGACGTCGAGGCGCGACTTAAAGAAGGAAGAAGACGACGAGCCAACACCGTCGCGCCAAGGAGCGCCCTGCTACCTCCTACTCCTCCTCCTCCCCTTCCTCCTTGCCCAGCCCGCTGCGTCAGCGTGCACCGGAGCGTCACACCATGTTGGTGCGTTTCTAACCCTGTTCTTGCATCTTGCCCCCCCCCCCCCCCCCCCCTTCTTTCTGGCCGCAGTCAGTTCGTAAGCAGTTCCCCGAGACAGTAAGTGGCGAACAAAGCGCCACCCTAAGCAACGCCACCAAGAACAAAAATGGAAGGAAGTGATGGCGTTAAAGGGCGGCCAGCTTTTAGGGGGGGAGGGGGGGGGGGGGCGCAGGTGACAGCGGCGCTGTGCTGTGTCCCTACAGCACCGGCGACGACAATTCTTGGCGTCGCTTTTGAAAGAGCCGTGTCGTCAATGGGCGCGGCGGTCGAAGAAGTCGAGATGAGAGAGAGAGAGAGAGAGCTCTTTAATGAATGCTTCAGAGGCTTGCCTACACTGGCACGCCTGCTACTCCAGGTGGATATGAAAGAGAAATTAAATGATATGCACAGTGCACGTCACAGATATCCAACGTGCACAAAACGCACCACAACTCGCAGCCAACTAAAGTATCTCATTGAAACCAGTGTCTCGAAGGAAGGTTGAGTGTGTTAGTCGTGCGGAAGGCATGACACCTTAGGGGTGTTTCTTTTTTTTTTTTTTTTTTATGGCAATAGCCTGCAAGCGCAGATTACGTGGGCCGTGTCTTCCCGCACGTTGCAGGTATAACACAATGGCAATGTTACCCCTTCAAATTTAAAGGGGAAGTATTTAGTCGAGTCGACTCGCACATCGATTGGTGATCCTGTCGCTGTACCTGAATCCTGACGCTTTTGGGAAGATCTCTGTAGTTGGAAGCCGCCACGCTTTTTTTATATTGAGCACTCACTGCAGCAACTCGCGTCCTTGTATACCTGCTTCGTCTGCACTCCTTCGAACTCACTTTCGTGTCTGTTGATACGCCTTCCGGCTGCTGCGTGCACAGAAGATGCAGATGTTTAGGGAGACTTAATTGACTAACCTGGACGCATTCAAACATGATTAAAGTCAATGTATGCCGGATTAATTCGTAGAAAGTCGAGGGGGGGGGGGGGGCTCTGAACGGTGGCGTTCGAAGTTCGAAACAACTACAGTTGATTATTATTGTGGTGGGGATGATGATGCTCCTCGACATGGCGTTGTATTTACAACCGTTGACAGGGCAAGAAACGCAATAAAAAATAAAGATATTAAGAGATAAGTGAAAGAAGGAGGAGGAGCTGGCCAAAAAGTAATAGTGCGCAATTTGATAACCACACCATATTAATAGCCAATTAAAGTAATCTTAAAGGAAAGAGAAGAGTCGTTTAACGGCTCACACCGTACAGATACGGAATAAAAATAATATAGACGTAAAATAGTTTAAAGAAAAATTACCATCGTAAACAATTTGTAGCTTGAAGAAAATTCACATACAGTGCAAACTACCCTTGTGGCTACAGCCGTCTCGTGAACTTCAGTTTCTTCCTATTTGAAATTTGCTTCTGTATTTGCATTTATATTTGTATTATGTATATGTATTTTACCGCGGCGCCTTGCTTTTTTGTATTCTGACGCCGTTTTCGATTAAAAGGCTTTCGCCATAGAATTATAGACGTTCCGTTAGAATGGCAAAACTTTTTTTTGTATACTAGGGGCCTCCGGTGTCATTGTTATTATTATAATTGTTTTGTTGCGCTTCGTTTCTTCACGGTTAACCATTTTTCGCAAACGTGATTTATTTATCTCCTGAAGAAGCCGTTCTTGCTAACACCGCCAGTTCTGACGTTCCGAAATCGTGCGGCTGTACATGTAAATTATGTATAAATGTTAGCTATATTCGATCTTATTTCCCCGCTATTTAAATTTCACTTTAATTTTTCGACTGTCGACATTTTTCGACTTTGATATATAAACATTTGACTGTATGCAGTCGTGGCCACCCAAACACTCCGAAATCTTCTTTCATGCGTTTATGTATACCTATTTATTTACCTATTTATTTTATTCACTAAGTCCGACGGGGATGTTAAGAAAGAATGCGCGCGCAATATAAAACCGAGGCGACCTGGTGAATGCGTAGAAAAGCACGAAATTCATGCGTGTCTTCAAAAGAACAAAGAGAGAGAGAGAGATAAATTAACAACACGGCGTGTTGAAACCCCTGCATGCCTTGCTGTCTCGTTGAACACGTGCACTGTTGGAGCATGATGATTAATGATGGTTAATAAACAGCGACTTTGAATAAGCACCGCCGTTTATTATATTTTCTTATACTTCAACCACTAATAGTGTGAAAGCAGCAGACTACAAAAAAGAATATATGGATAAGTTATGCGCAGGCGAAATTCTTATATACCTGGTCCATGCTTTGTAGAGCTTGCATTCTTCGTCTTCATTTAAAAAAATTTTTGCTGCATGTTTTTTTCTTTCTTTTTCTTTAATGGACTCCTCTGGGATTTGATGCGGTTGACAGTGAACATACGTATTCGCATGCTCTCATGTTCTCTTTAGCGTGCACAAAAGAGAGAGAGAGAGAAAGAAAGAAAAGCGGAAAGAAAATTAGGATTTCGTTCTCTACTCTTTCTATATATATTCGGATGTCAACAACAGCGCCCGTCGAGTGGCGCCATTTCCGGCACCGTAAGAAGTGACGAGACCAAGCTATAGCTACTTAAAGGCATAACTTTTCGTGTCTCAGATGTTTCAGGAACAGAAATGTCAGCCTTTGTTGGCATTTCAACAATATTGCCGCTTCTGTGCACGCAAGTTCTGGTGTGCTTCTTTCTGCATTACATGGTTATAGGTCGTGTGCGTGTGCGTGCGTGCGTGCGTGCTTTTGTGTGACGTCATCGGAGCACAGAGCAGATTAGAATCTGCTCCGGCATTTCGCGCGGAAATGAACCGCGCGCGTGACAAGAAGAGCTAAGAGGAGAGGAGGGGGAGGCGCGGAAGTAATGGGTATCAGGTAACGAAGACGAAAGACGCGGTGTTACTGCCACGTGTATAGGAAGTGGCTGAAACTTCTATTTCCGTGCCAAAAGAAACTGTGCGACTGTGCCTTCTGCCACACTTTCCATTGGAACTTTCTTTTTTTTTTCTCATTTAAGGCACGATGTTTTGTTTTGTTTGCAAGATAAGCCCGCAAGCTAGCATAATTTGCGGATGGAGGTGGAATCCGCAGCACAAGAGAAATTAATGAAAGTATAAGAGGAGAAACGCCTCAGCGCAAGCAACAACCCCCTTTTCCTTACTTTATAACATTCCGTAATCGCATACAGCCACCCTTTCGTTTTGCAGTAAACGATGAAGGATTACACAAGAAAATACCGGTGAAAGACAAAAACAAAGACAAAAATAAAGTAAGTGTCAAGAGTAGTCTAGAACAAAATTTTGGCGCCTGCTCAGTCTTCTGCTCTCTCAAGGGCGAACAGAAGGTGGATGATGTCGTCTGCTCTTTTTTTTTTTTTTTCCCTGCTCTTTATGCACCTCTTTCACGATGCCGCGCACCCGCGCACACACCCCCACTCTTAAGGGGACGACGAAAGACAGAGCACGAAATATGGCGACGGGGTAAGCCAGGAAAGAGCAAAAGTGAAGTTTGAACAAAATTTTGCGGCGTCTCTTAAGCCTTCCGCGAGCACAGGCCAGCCCGCTCCGCGTGTCTCGTGAAAAACGCGAATCAGCGATGGCGCCTTCTTCCTGTGACCGCGGTAATTACGAACCTGTCTCCGGATCCGGCGCGCCACCAGGAGAAGGAGAGAGGGGTGCATGCGCGCGCCCGGTGATATTACCGACGGCGCGAGGTGCTCATCTGCCGTGCTCGTGCGCGCAGTGAAGCTCGCTTCTAGGAGGCAGGTAGATGTACCCGAAGCCGAGAAAGAAGCCGGGCGCGAATCCAGCGCCATGCGCCGCTTCGAGAGAAGAGAAATCAGTGGGAGCGGGATAGGAAGAAGGGTCGACGAGTCATCGCCTAGTAACCGCGCGCTCGGTCCCTGTAATGGAAACTTAATCCCTTCGCCCGCCTCACGCGCTGTTCATTACGAGGTGTGACAGCCGTGTAACACATGCGGCGTCGGCGTTCGTGACGAAGAACGAGCGGTGGAGGAAGAAGGCGAGAGAAAGACGCGGTGGAAGGTGGCGGAGATTCGGGAGGTCGCTGGCTACGGTCGAGCTATTTGGCGGCGGCGCTGACAAATCCCTTCCCAAAGCCACGACACGTGCGCCGAGCAGCGACACCGGCGCTTTTCCCGCAAGGCGCCGACGTCGCTCCAAAAAGCCGCTGAGTAGGCCAACGAGCTGGGAGTCGCCGGAAGAGTGTTTGGTTATTAAGGAGCGAGTTTCACTAGACGGAGGCGGGCACGCGCTTAGGTTGACTCGGCTTCCGCCGACGCGTCTTAAGTGAGGATAAGTGAATATAGATATGCGCGCTTTCAGCTTTACAGGGCTTTCAGTTGGCATCTCGACATTAACGAGTTCGGTGACCGCGTCTGATGACATCTAATATGCCACGAAATGAACCTGTACAAAGATGTGCTTCAGTGGATAGCTTTATGCCTTGTATATTCTATATGTAGAGCTCTGCAAAAATGAGCCTGACAGCTCAGAGAAACACGGACAAACAAAAGGGCTTTTGGATTATCGAGCAGCCGTCCTGGGCTACAGATCTTTGAATGTGACAATTCGCTGAGCGCTTCTAAGGATGAAGGGGCAGAAAAGCTTTTTCATACTCATCCTTATCACAGTACTGCCGGTTCACGACGAGCTATAGACATTCAGAGCAGAAAGTTTGGCTCGGTTTTCGACGGGCTGAGGTTGTTTTCCATGAGTTGCACACATAGGCTATTTTTCCTCCGCATGTATATCTTACTGGTTTGGTCGTTCAATATTTCGATTCATAGTCGGCACTCTGTTCTGCGCATGTCACGTGGTTTTTGTGTGTTGCTGTCTATAGTGCTGCTTTTAATTAGAAACGCGAACGCCGGCCAACCGTATTTCCCGTTAGATCTCAAAATTCAAGCCCAATCGCTCCCTCCACGTACCTGTTTCATAAAATCTGTGACGTACCCAAGCCACTCGGAGAGAGAGACGAAGAATCTCGTTACGGAATCGTTTCGAACGCGCGAAACGTCATTCTATTCGCTTTATCCGACTGAGCGCATAATCCATGGCAGCAGTAGCCTATATGGAGCGATCCACGTTCTTTCAACGTGGCAACTTGGCCTGTCTTCTTTTGTTTATTGCTCTTTTTTGTTCTTCCGCGAGCACTCAAAGTTAGATCCAATTAACTCGCAAGAAAGGGACAGAGTTCTTGGACTCTTGAACAAAGTTAATCGCCCAACATTCTCTCCGAACTCTTCAGTGTAAACGAAGTTTCGGCGCACACGAAGCAAACAGATTCTTTAGCGACAAAATCGCTTTTTTTTACTCTTGAGCACCGCCCTATACAGGGGGCGGCGAAATCGCTGTTGTTGTTGTTGTTGTTGTTGTTGTTGTTGTTGTTGTTGTTGTTGTTGTTGTTGTTGTTGTTGTTGTTTTGTTGTTGTTGATGATGATGATGATAATGATGATGATGATGATTATGATTATGTCGTCATCTTTGTCCTATGAAACACACGATCAGCAATGACAATAATGGTAACAATGACATTCTGACGTATAATTTTAAAGGAGTGCATCAAGTGCCAAGGAAAGAACACTAATTTTAAGTAGGTTCGCATTTTCGCAAACAAATACTTTTTCAAAGTAGTATTTATCACTTTAACCTAAATACCTTGTGGTTATATTCTCTACCACTTCTCAAGATATTTTTCAAGATACTTTAACTGGTGTTCACTGTACACATCTAGCATATGCGTTCAATTTACAATTTATTTAGCTCTTTGAACTCTATAGATACTTCTGAAATTTTGACATTTAGAACTCTTCTGAGAAAGTGAATTCGAGTGATTCAGCGTCTTTATTAAAAATTAACTCAAAAGAAAACTAAAAATAATTAGATAATTAGAAATTTAATGAGCAAATTTTTACCTGGTATTCAGCTTCTTACCTTATGTACTTTGTTTGAGAATTTTGTACATGGCTAGAACATGTATTTCTGAACTGACAGTTAAGTACAGTGCAGTTTCATTCGGAAAGAGAAATCCCGAGCAAACTTGCCTTCATGTCTCCCAATTCTACATAAAAGCAAAGAAAAAAAAACCCAATTACTCACTGTCTCTCTCACGACTAACAACTCGCGACAACTCGAAGGACGCCACACTATAGTCTTCGTAAAGAAGAAATAAATATCGCGAATGCAGCCCACTTGAACACCGATCGGCTTCGTTTGTTCGTTCTTTTTACTGGCCGATGACCTCGACAGCTGTTCGATGCGAAAAGACTGATACGGCCAATTCGAAATGTGTCCGATGCAACCTTACTCTTTCTCGGCCGTGTCTCATGCGCACTTTGTTCGTGTACATTTTCCTCGTGGTATGCACGATTCGGCACGTCCCGGGAAAATGTCTTCGGGCGTGCCAGAGCTTTCTCGAGTCTGGCGTTAGCGCGCCCGCGCAATGCAACAAACCACGCTACGCAATATCTCGATCCATTTCCGAAAAGCCGGCAGATCAAACATCTGGATCCGACATGTTTTCCTTCACAAGAACTTTTCGCCCGGGGTGCGCCAGAAGTACGAAACAAAAAGAAGAAATCAACAAGAACTCATGGAAAGAGGATTGTATGAGGCGTTCGCATATGTATGCAGAAAAATGAAACGGAGTGAGTGGACGTTGTGAAAAGTTAAAGAGAAGGGAGAGAACTGAGAAATGGAATGACGTCTGAGTGGCTGAGACAGTGGTGAGCTTCAGTGTTTGTTCATTTATTTATATACGCGAGGAATATGCCAGCTTGCCGAAGTCGATGAACCGTTGCTTCGCTTTGGGCGTCGTCGCTCCGGGCACTTGAATCGCTGGCAGCGGCTCCTTCCACGATCGGTGTACCGACCTATAACAAGTAAACAATTCAGTGCGAGAACGAGAAGAAAGAAAAAGAAAGAAGAGACGAGAAGGAACGAAACGGTCGAGCTGAGGCGACTGCGTCCAAAGGTGGACAGCAGGCCGCTTCTTCACTGGAGTACACGCCCGTTCTGTGTAGTCGCTTATTGTGGATTAGATAGCGGTCAGATAGAAGAGGACAGACGTGCTTTTTTTAACACGAAAGTGTTTTATTCCGGGGTCCACCAAGACTTCACTGACGTATTTCCGTCACGGAAATACGTCATAGAACATAATACAAAGAAAGAAACCAGAAGAAAAAGTTCCACAAACATGCAAAATTTAGGAATCGAACCCACGACCTCTCGGTCCGCGACGATAGATCGCCGAGCGTTTAACCCATTGCGCCACAAACGCATTCGCAGAGAGCTACACAGACGCGCCTTATATATCTAACACTCCTCCGTGTACCCGCGCTCTTGCTCGGGGCGGTGCCGCCGCCTACGAGCAGAAAGAGAAGTACTGCATTATGACACTAAAGCCCGGGATACATGGAGCGAACTTTCTCGACGAACTTCACGCGTCAAGTAACGACGCGGCGACACGACTCAGGATGTTTGCTGTGTTGCAATACATGCGGCGAACGCCGCCGCGCGTTGGCCGCCGTGTTGGCGGCGGTCCCGGCCGCCCGCTTCGAACTGAATTTGGCGTTGTCCTTGTAGAATTCACTTAGTTGGAAGCAAATGACTGCGTAAACGGCTTTCGCTTAGTCTCAGGCCGCTTCGACGACAGAGTATTATGGATAACCTTGAGTAGTTTTCGAGATCGCTTCTCGTTTCGAACGCGTCTAAGCCTAGCGAAAGAAATATCCGATGCCAGCGCCATCTATCGGGGAAGTCGGGAGATAGGCATGACGACAGCATGTGGCCTCTGAGATCAGAAGATTTCTGTTGAAGGTTGTTGTAGAGAGCTTGCACTGCTTGTCTGTTTCCTCGCAGATCAGCGGATATGGGATGTACAAATACAACGCGATTCCTGAGAGATCATACTAGGAACTACTCAATCGGTGCAGAGACATGCAGACACGGCAACACCAACGCGATTGCAGACGACGCGAAAAGGCGCGCGCGCGCGAAACACCAGCATGCATTGCGACCGGAACTAGTGCCTCCTGATTGGCTGTCGTCCACCGCTGCGCGCTAGACGCTTCCGGCGGCGGCGTTCACCCGACGAAAATGTTTGCACAGGCAGATCGGCTGCGGACGGCAAATTTCTTGACGCCGGCCGTCGGACGTTCGCCGCCCGACGAAGTTCTTCGCTCGGACGCCGGTTATTCGCTTCATGTATTCCGGCCTTAACGCGCACCGACAGTGAACGCTTCGGTGGTCTCAGCACTACGACGCCTCGATGCCAGCATTCGAAGGGACGCTGGCATCAAGAAGCACTACCAACGCCACCTAGGTGGCGTTCACCGTACTCAGCACAGCGGAGCACGGCCGCCTGGATCGGCGCGCGCGGCGGGGTTGCTACGGCCGTCCCATTCGACGCGCGCCCCATTGAAAACATGTAATTGAGGAAGTTGCCCCGCGCGCCGTGAGGCGGCGCTCTGCTCCCACCCCTCTGCTGACGGCGTTGCGGCTGTGAAGATGCTTGGAGAGATGCGTATTTGACATCGTGCACGTGGTGAAGATAGGTTGATTGTTGGCCCAAAGTGGACTGACAGTTGCAAGAAACTGCACGAGAATCAAGGCACGTGGTGATAGATTCTTAAGCCGGCTTTACACAGCGAGGGTGTTTCTTTGTAGCATAATACGATAGAGATGCAGCTAACGCATAGGCAGGGTGTTTACGCGACTTTGCGTGGCGCATTGCATGCGCCTTGAGACGTATTCTGGCGAGTGAGTTGCCGCTGTGCCGAAGCGCTTCCCCTGATCACGCTCGTCATTCTTTTCTTGCGCTCGCTGTTCCCTTCAAAAAGAAAAGTATTTCATAATCGTGGTCACTGTATGGCTACGTTCTCGGGTCGAGCGCTGTGTTCACAGAAGTCTTCATATACAGAAATCACGGTGGTAATAATAATTTTGCAGTACATTTTCTCCAGCCTGATGTACCGGCCGAATTAATTATTCGGGGCCCTTGCATGCGCGTCGCCTTTACAATGTGAAGTTCCCACGATACATCAGTGGTGCTGAAGCGGCTTTTCCATCAAGCCTCGAACTACTATATGTTACTTGGAAGTGTTGCTGCTGAAGGCCCTGTGTAACTAGCATATATGCTTTCATATGCATTTCACATTGTTGTACCACATTGAATTGAGGCAAGTGATTTGTTTTTATAATCTCGCCTGAAATTCTGCGTGTAATTTAGTGTATTTTTCAAAAACATGCCGTACTGCTGCGTGCCATGCTGCAAGTCGAGCACCAAGAAAAAGCTTGGTCTAAGTTTTCACGCATTTCCAGTGGAGGAAACTGGAGCAGTGGAGCTTTAATTTGTCCTCACTTAGAGAGCTGCCCTCTTTTTGCTTGCCAGCTAGGCAAACGAAAAGCATGCATAAGCGATTTCTTCATGAATTGCAAGCAAATTTATAAAGCCCCTACACTCAAATATTGGCGCAGTCGTTACGGACACAGCGGCTTACCGCAAAAAACTAATGAGTAAGCCACTGAGCCGAAAAGTTCTCCGCGTTTGAAGGAGTACTGCGAGTGCACAAGCGCTGTGTGTTTGCTATCGTAAATAAATTGTAGGTATTGTGAATGTATTATGCTGGTAATTTTGCCATGAATACAAACATGACATTCAATTATTTACTGATGGATCAGAAAGTTGCTGAAAAATGTCTGTCCGTGGCTGTCGACTCAGGTAAGCAGCTTGATACTTCGTGCAGGAAGACGCGCGATGAGTTCGCTTATTTAACACGATTATTTAACACAATAAACAGCGCATTCGCATGTACAGATGCAAGACTGCCTCGACTTCAGCTCTCCATTTAAAAGCACCGAGTCATATCTCTCGCTTTCCAAGGCGTATTTTGACAGTCAATTGGTCAAGCTGGGGAAAATACAAGTCATAAACAAAAGTTTGCGGGCTGCGGATTCGCGCAAAAAAAATAATAAATATATAAAATCTTGGTTGCCTCGTCAGTCAGCTGGCATTCCTTCTAGCAGATAGAGCTCGAATGCCTTCTCTCGCGTGCAGGCTTTCCATTGGCATGCTGCGCTTGCGCGCGCGGAAGTAATTTTCCTGCAAAACTTTGGCTTACGAGTGTACGCGTTTCGGGCAGCATCATCCTGACAGAGGCTGGAGTGCAAAAAAAAAAAAATGCGTCAAGGGACATCGGTGCTTTTGTGTGCCTTTTTGTTCGGCACAACTTCTCGCGGTTTATTATGAAGCGATATTTTCATTATAGCGCGAATTATAGCGCAAATCGTCTCGCGCGCAGCCGTAGCAAGGGAGTTGAGGGGTGGGAGGCGCGCGCCGCGGTGCGGCGAAAGCAGCGGCCACGCCCCTTTCCGCAATTACACCCTCTCCGTCCGAATGGGACGGCCGGAGCAACCCTGCGGCGCGCGTCGATCCAGGCGGCCGTGGATGTGCTTGGCCCAGTTGGTCTCGGGCTGCTACAGATGGCGCAACGTGTCCTGTGCAGCGAGTAGCCGCACCGACATCGTCACCTACCTTGCCTGCTTCCGTTTCCGGGAGCCTCGCCTTGTTTTTTGTTGTTTGTTCGCGATGGGCGAGTCAGAACTTTGCCGTGTCTTTATGTGTATGTAACATTAACCCACCTCAAACCGTTCCCTACTATGTGAGTCTTCCTGCGTCCAGCCCAAGCCTCACACCAATTACCCCTGTTATTATATTCTCCTAGGCGTAGCTAATGGAACTCCTGAGTGTTTTTAATATTTTCCGACTTCCGAAATAGAGTTACCTTGCAGTTGATAGGAATAACCACTGAGAATCTTCTTCTGCATGATATTCATAAGCATATTTTTCAGTGTTAAGACACATGCCGTAACCCTTGCACCACTCTTGAATAGCGAAAACAGCACTTAGCAATGAGTCACCGTCGCGTTGTGATGAGATTTTTTTAATATAATGGTCGTCGGCGAATACTTTATTGTCACATCATCAGCAACCATATACACTAAATCATTTATATAAATTAAGAACAATAAAGGCCCCAGGACTCTTCTGTTCAAAAGGTGCGCTTGAATCCATCAAATAATAATTAAGAAAAGGCCTACACCTTAACTGAGCAGCTTCTCGTGAGATACTTTGTCGAAAGTTTTGCTAAAATGTTATAACAAAGCATCGACCTGCTACCTACTCAAGTCAAGTACAGAAGAAAACTCATGTGCACATTTGACACCTTACGTTTCGTTCGACATCCCCCTTCGAAATCCGCATTGCAAAGTTGATAAGAGACTGTTCCCTCCCTTGATTAGGAGACTGTCTTTCTCTTGTCAATTACAGTCTCCTAATTGATTTGTGAGTCGTGTTGGCGCACGCGTTAGCACAACACGACTTCATGTAATAAATTGCAAGAATGGGGTTTCCTGCATGGTCCGAATATTTCTGCTAGAGCATGGCAAATCATTGATGAATATGCAGAGGGTGTGAAAGAAATGAAGACAAGGATGTGGGCACAAAGAGTTGTTCCTTGCGCCCCTGCCACCGTCTTTCGTTCACTTTAGTTAGTAAGAGCAATGATTTAAGTATTGATCGTCCCTATGCATTACACCCACAAATGATGCGTTTGCTGGACTTCTTGAACTGAAATGCGCTACTGAGCTATATACCTAGCCACGAGCAACGGAAGGCACACACATGTCACCTGAAGAAGTGCGTGTCCAGGTGCACTATGTACCCTTTTTAGTCATTTGCTTTTGCGGCTCAGCAGCGCATTTCATATGAACAAGTACAAATAACTTCTCTCAATCATCCGTTCTTGCTAGGCTTCACTTTAAAGCGAAAACGAGCGCCCTAAACTATGCTTGAGCAGATTTAGCCGGCATAGACCAATGTATTTTTTTATCTGTACATAAAGGTGTCATACAGCTGTTCCATAATAAGTTCCGTAATTGAGCATCTTTCAACGGACACATACTTTTCAGGCGTCGACGAACCAGCTAAAATAGCTTATAAACAGCTTCTTTACTTTGGATACAGTATTCAACACAATATTCGGTGAGAAAGCTTATTCCGCACGGCTCCGCTGACACAGTAAGAATCCAGAAGTACCTCGGCATTCCACGTACGCTTATAGACGGCGACAGGTAAAAGCGAGTGCTCTATGACAACCGAACCCCGTTGTTCACAACCGATCCTACACTAGAAGCTCTCCATGTTCCCCCACTCCCCCGAATGGAGCAAAGCCCCCTTCAAGGATTGCCGTGGAGTGCCAATGAGGCGCTGTGACCACTTCTTTCGGGGGACGGCGCTGCCATCAACATTCGAGAGTCGAGGTGGAGTGAAGAGTGAAGGAACGCTCTAGAATAAGGGTGTAAGATGCCTTATATACGAATTAATGCTAACATGTGAAAGTGAAGTCCTGCTGGATGTAAGCAACAGTGAGTGATTGAGTGTCAAGTATAACGTTACGCGCCACTGCCTGCACCTCAATTTTTTTTTTAAATAACGCATAGAAGCTTTCATACTGCACCGCTTTGGCCAACGCAGATTGACACACAGTAGTGCTTTACATAACGCATTTTTCACGCTGCAAATTTCAAGACAACCCGTTTAGCTCTTATGAGACATGACTCGGCGAGTTCCTGTCGCAGCTCAAAAATCACTACATTCACTTACCTCGCAGGAGTCTCGGTTGCCTCCGTCGTAGCCAGCACAGACGAAGTTGTCCCTGATGGCCTTGACGTGTCCGGCCAGCATGAACATTTTCTGGCACTTTTGGTTGCTCAATATCGGCACTTGCACGTACTGCAGCACATTGGGCACCGATCCACCTGTGGGGTAAAGAAGACACCCACAATTAAAAAAATAATTATCGGCTTTTATGTGCCAAAACCACGATCTGATTATGAGGCACGCCGTAGTGGGTGACTCCGGAATCATTTGGACCACCTGGGGTTCTTTAACGTGCACCTATATCTAAGTACACGTGTGTTTTCGCATGTTGCCCCATGAAATGCGGCCGCCGTGGCCGGGATTTGATCCCGCGACCTCGTGCTTATAGCAGCCCAACACCCTAGCCAGACATGCGCAATGACAGTGCTCCTTAGAGAATTTTGTATTGAACACGAGAAGTTTCGTTTGTGTAGCGTGTATTTACTTATAAGACAAAGTGGTGGTGCAACTTAGCGGCTCATCTGATAACGGAAAGTGAGCACCACGCGCGTAGGCGAAAGAAATTCGGACCCCCAAGGAAATGGGGACAGAAACAGACACGAAAACACAACGTTGTGCCATGCTAAAATGCACAAAAAATACAAGTCAATTTGTTAGGGGACAAACAGACAGAGGTACTGGATGTGAAGACGTGTTCGATGGCCATACCCTTTGAAAGAGAGTGGAGGTTGATGCCACAAAAATCGTTCAGTTTTACCTTTCTGCTGCGTGTCATTATAGTTCTTCAGAAGCATACTTCGTGCTAAGACGACATCAAATGTTTAAGTGTTCTTATAACACAAAGTGAGTTACGTATGTATGTGTGCTTGTTCTAATTTTACCTCTGCCAGCCTTCTAGCAATAATTTGCTATAACCACCCCATCTTTCTTGAAGGTTCATTTACATTCTCATTATTTAAAGCCCTACACCCAAAATTGTGCACCTTATTTTCATTTCACGTTGACTTATTATAGGACTTGACGATGTCTCCAGCGCCAGTTAAAGCGTCGAAATCAGAAAATTTGATATCTTGATTTGCGCCTGAAATCATCTTCCGCGCCGACTGCAGCGTCGTATATACATCAACAGTTTTCAGCAGCAGATGTGAGGTAGAGGCAGGCGACTTAAGCGGCAGCCATGTGCACGCGATATTCAAGTGAAAGCGATAGGCAGAGCCCCTAGCGCTGTCGCGTCGCGGCATGAAGCAACCACATGGACGCGACATCGCGAAAGAAAGTAGCGACGAATTTACATTCTTGTTCGAATAACTACAACTGCGATCCCATAAAGAGATCGCAAACGTACCTCGAGGCCAACGTTTTACCCGCGGTATACTAAATTTAGCTTTATTATGCTGTCATCGCTAGTGGAAATTCGTTCCATGCCTCCAGCGTGCAATGCCGTGGCGCAACCTGGTGAGGAAAACTCAAAACTCTTTCGCGGCTCTGCGTGGCGCCTCAGGCCTAACAGCGTGAACACTATTCAACTGATCTCAATAATAACGACAAGACAACGCCGGTACTTTGTCCTCAGCTTGAGATGACTTGAAGTGATGGCTGATTTTGCCATTTCTTTTTTGCTGTCACGGCAGAGAGCAAGTTGCAAGAGCGAATTCAGATCGAAGCCAGCAGACTGGTAGCTGCCATACTGTTGCGCAATCACGATGTTCCCGGCGGAGGTCGCTCCGCGGACTTCCGGGCCCCAATCGAAAATTTTAGGCTTGCCGAAAAAAAGCGGTGACGCGCCTAGCGGCCGCGACGAATCGCCCTCCGCAACGGCAAAACCTGTCCCTCGTCGGCATCGCACGAAAATCGCGTGCATGTGGTTGCGCCTTTATGCTGTTCGTTTTGATTGATTCGGCATGAAGAATATATGGTGCGTGTTCCTGCTGTCATACAACGAATATATTAAAATTAAAAAGTACTTTATGCTTTTAAAGGCTACGAAGAGTACGCACATTTGTGCAATACAAATTCATCGTCTTTCCAACTGACACTAGGTGCGCTGCCCAACGGCCTACACTCGAAATATAAAGCAAAAATAGACGTTTCCAAGTAACACGTAGTATTCACAGTACAACAGGCGATATGGTGAAATCCACGCACGAGCTGAGGCGCACATTCACCGTCTTCCTTTCGCTGCGTCCTCGTGCGCGTACTTGGGTAACGGTCCCGTGACGATATTAGCTGCGTGTAAAACTATTTTCGTATATATTTACAAACATCCCATAGCTATTTATTAGGGGGTGTGCGAATATTCGAAAATACAAATCAGAATGAATAGTGCTCACTATTGGATCCGTATTCGATTAGAGAGTTCACTATTCGGAGTTGTC
Organism: Dermacentor silvarum; assembly: GCF_013339745.2. Taxonomy (NCBI): domain Eukaryota; kingdom Metazoa; phylum Arthropoda; class Arachnida; order Ixodida; family Ixodidae; genus Dermacentor; species Dermacentor silvarum. The sequence goes on along the minus strand of NW_023606973.1, from coordinate 5,084 downwards.
GAATACGCATATCGTTCGAATACTATAGACACAGAAAGAGTTTTTGAAGCCTACAGGAAGAAAGACTGGTGCAAGTGAACAGTCGTCCGAATGATTCTACTGCATGAGAACCGCGGCTCTTGCTCAGAAGCACAAGTTCGCGAGCGAACGCACGAAGGAAATCATTTATGCACAATAGTTTTCAGTTAACACACATGTCTCGCCTTAGGCACCCTACAAAGTTTCTCGCCAGGTTTACGCAAATCTATTTATTATTTGGGCAATGTCATTTTGCTTGAATCCCTTTAAAGCGGCGTGCAGTAGGGTGTGATAAAAATACGCTTCACTCCTCCAATGATAGCTACAGTTCTACGCTCATCGGCTGACGTAGTTTTTGTTTGATGAAGTACTGTCATTCTCCTATTGCACCAGATAGTGCAAATTTCCTTTGTTCTCCTTTACGTACGAGCTATTCAAGTAAGCTTAACTCCAGTTAATAGCATGAAATGCATCAATTGGCTTAAATATCTAATTTATTAGAATAGAGGTCGAAGACGAGTGTCATAGGTTGACCCCAATTGATTGAACTTGCCGGGAAATAAAAAAGTATATTTCGAATAAAGGTCGACCCATATTTTTTGAGAAACAAAAGCTTTAAACATACCACACCTTCATTTACCGTAAGCACAAAAGCAAGGCCATTAAACCTCGCTAGTCATTGCCTCAAGCGGCATCGTCGTCGGAACTGCCAGATATTTTTTTTTTATTTTCGAGTACTGTTAGCCCTTCCGGCCTGTTACAGGGTGGGAAGGGTACATTCAATCAATACAGCACAGTTCCACCTCTTTTTCGAAAGTTTTTATTGAACAAGTATTATCAAATACGCGTTGGTCAAGGTTATTCCATTCAATAATTGTTTTAGGCAGAAACGAATATTTATAGATGTCAACTCTTGGCACATAGGACATAACTGCAAAGGGATGGTTAGTACGTAATGACCGTCTATCGGGCGGCCGCAAGTAGAAGCCGGAATCCGAATTGAATGCATTGTGATAGAGCTGGTAAATATACTTAAGCATAGCAATTTTTCTTCGAACAGCCAAAGTTGGTAGCTCTGCACGTGCAAGAAGTTATATTACGGACTGCGCTCTTCGGTAATAAGAAAATACAAACCTCACTGCCATTCTCTGAACACGCTCAAGCTTGTCAATGAGATATTTCTGATTTGGATCCCAAATTATACTTACGTATTCCAGAGTTGGCCTTACTATTCATTTATACGCTTTTAGTTTGACATGTCCTCATAGGAGTCTTCGCAGGCCTCTTAGGTACTCTAAACGACGTCTTCTTCGTTGTGTCATCGAATGCGTTGGATATGGAGCATTTCTTCACGCCATCTGTACTTTGATAGCTTTGTTCACGAATATAGGGCGATAGCTCATATTGGGTCACATTTCCGAAAAAAAAAATGATCTAGCTATATTCGAATAAATACGCTAAGCCTTTCGTTGCCCAGAAGCTTACACGGGAGTTTTTTTTTAATATTTTACGTTGTTTACATGTGATAAAATATTCAGTATTCGACTGAATAAAAAGAATTTCACGATCAACAAACCTTTATTTGTTATAACATTTACTGTGCGTGAGAGGATGCATTTGCATGCGCCTTAACTAGATGGCGCCACCATATCCAGCGCGCTATGGCACGCATCTGATGGGAAGGCTACAATGCGAAGCCGCATACGCACCTTTTTTGTCATCTATATTTTATTTTGAAATTCCAAGTTGAATAAGTTTTGTTTAGCCGCGTCAATTTCCATAATTATTTTTGCACTCAACTCAGTATAACACAAGGAACGCGTTGGTGCAAAACTTGACGAGTACAAAATGGTCGCAGGGTCCGTTTAACACGCAAGGCCTCGAGTATAGGGCCCTACTCGAGTAGGGCAATACTGGTTTAACATGCCAAAATAATTAACGCAGGTGAATGAAATATTCTTAATAGGTGCTTTGCTATTTCCACACGCTATGCTCGAGTTGTCTGCCTCACTGCATTTGGGCGTCGCGTTTAGCGTAACGATTACATACCGTGAAAGACTCAGTGAGCTTTAGGAACAAAAATATTCATCAATGCAAAAATATTTTGACGTCAATGGCGTCATACTGTAGTACCGACGCTGAAATTCGGATGCCGAAATCCGAAAGGAATACGTTGCCCTTAAATTTCTCCACTACAATAAGCAAGCGTTTTACGCCAAGTAAATTCAAATCAGGTCTTGAATAAAATATGTCATCACATGTGGGCTATTTTGAGGTTCCATTTTCACGTGGCTTTGTCTTCTAGCAAAAATCGTGTGACCTTTTTCTTTTTTTTTTGGTCGGGACAAGGGCAATGAATAAATTCTGACTTGTTTCTCTGTTCCATCTCACCAACCCCATGCTGCGCGGCGACACCTATGGGTCACGTGAGCAAACCGGAAAAGAGAACCAGATCAAGGGCCCCCTACACAGTCCACTTGTTATCGCCCACCGGGCGACGCCGACTGAATAGCTTCATTCGCATGCACTCGACGCGAGCGGGTTGATTCAGAAGTCGAGCTTACACAACCCGACCCAACCGCGATTGACGAGTACCAACTCCTTGCAAGCGGATTGACCGAACTCGCCTTGACATTGGAAACTCTTAGAGTGTCCGGTATTTCGGTATTCCACAATGAAGTTTGCGTAATACCAAGTTATCGGACGCTGGTAGTGACATCCTGTGCCACTTGGCCTAACCACAATGCTTTATAGACAGATTTTCATGTTGCGTGAGTTTTCTTTTTAAAAAAATATTTAAAGCGCAACGTGTTCACGATTACGCCGCTGTGGAAAATTTACACCAGCAGCGAAGTAGAATACACTGGGTTACCGCAATAATCACACTGTCTCGTTAAGCTCTGTGCCACCAGGGGGCGGCACCAACCCAGCCGCTCATGTTTACGCCTCCAGTAACCCTGTCATCTGCAAACGGTAAGAAGTTCGCAGACAAACTAAAACTCTCGACTCTGTCGGACCCGACGACTGGTTTTCGGCCCGACAAGCGGCTAGACCCGGCTCTGTCTGGTTCCTGCAAATTAAGCTAATGTAAGCCTCACAAAACGATCAGTGGCGCCCACAATAGGCGAGCCCTCCTGCCTTCTTCAAGCAAGACGCTGACTCTCATCACTGATTGGCAGGCACGACCCACAGCCTTCGCAGCACTGTATTGAGTTGGTGAAATGCGGTGTACAATGTGTCCCACTTAACTTGTGCCAAAATTTTAAAAAAAGAGGATATGCTTTCCAATATTGGACGTATTGAGCAACACAAAGCAGGATCGGGAATTTTTCAGGATATTCTACAATTTTTCTCATCGACACTTTTGATCTGGATATATTATTTGAGACGTTGATCATTAATAATGACTCATTAATGCAACCAGGCGAAATACAAAAATAGTTCGACTTGCTCCAGGCGACGGCGAACAACTTGGTTCGGTCCAGCTACGAGACACTTGCACATTTTTTGAAAATTTTGGCACAAGGTACGTGGGCCACATGGTATATAGGAGGAATAGGTTTCCGTTCACTTGCGCGTACCGTGCGACAGCTTCCCCCATCCTGTGACAAAAGAAGTTCTCCCCGTGAAGTCCTCGTTCCTTCCAGGCAGGCAGATGGGCACGATGTGCGGCTGGAACACGACCGGCCGCTCCAGTTCGAGAAGCGCCAGGTCATTCTCGAAGGTGGCCGGGTTGTAGCTGCGGTGCACGATCATGCGCCGCACGGGAATGGAGACCGGCTTGAAGCGCCCGATGTTTCCGGTCAGGTCGTGCGCGCCCAGGATCACCAGCAACGATGACAGGAACCTGTGCCGCAGGGCCTTTCTGAGCACATGTCGAAAACGCTTCGTCTCCACCATTCCGCAAAGAAACAACAGAGCAGTGTCCGTGCACTAAGCAGTGTCCATGCACATAGTAGTTCGTAAGCTGTAGCTCCCGGTACGCTCACGTAGTTCGCCAAGAGCTGCTGCTGACCGATTCTGATGGCGAACATACCATTTACGACTGGTTTCGGCCAATTACAAAGTTCTTACGGACAAGAAGCTTTAAGCATTCCGCCTGGCATTTTGTAACGATAATTTTCATATTACATTATTTTTAAATGCTCTCCATCGCACTCCTGTGTTCCCGTTATTGCCGGGATGGCCATTTTGTTGTAGGAATATGTAATGGAGAAAATCAGAGGAATGGAATCCTTACATAACCTGGCCTCAGCTCTTGCAAATAGTGATAACAAGGCAACAAATGTTCTCAAGAGGGCACGTGCCCTAAGATTCATCTCTATCTTCTCAAGACAAGCTGTTGCCTAGGATGACCTACAACAATGTCCGAAGTCGGCATGGCAATGTAACTCCTCATATTAGATAGAATTATCACACTTATCCCTGGCAAAGATTACCATAAATATTACTTTAACTGGTTTAGGTATGTCATGCGTTTTCATATTCTAAACTGCTTCGGAGTGGGGAACCAGTCTCAATATAGAGTGTCCTTCGCAAGACAGCAAGAACTAGGGATAGCACGAAAACCACTAGCCTTTTAATATAAGAGTAAACTTACGAACATTCCATCAGCAAGCGGCAGAAGAAAGAAAGTACATTGTTTTAAGGCTGAGGTGAGTTTCGAAGCCAAGTCAGAGTGGTCACGTGCAACAACGTGTCCTGAGAGACTTGTGTGACGCGCGTGGATCTCGGAGGTAATAGCGAACAGCTTTAGCAGAAAGCGGCTGCGTTGCCAACACTTTATGCACCCTAGTAGTTCCAACTGCGTGCAAAAATAATTACTCCAATGCCGTCACATAGAGCGAAATAGCAAGATAGAAATATACGCTAATGGTATTCAGAGACAGTCAGGCACGTTTCATGCCTGCGCCTACTTCGTCAACAAAATATGCCATTGATTTATTTATTTGTATGGAATTCGAAATGCTAAAGATTATTTCATCTCCGGTTTCCTAAGAAACAGTAAATTGTAGATGATCAAGAGATGATCTCATGAGATGATATAGAAATGTTCAGGCAATAAA
>NW_023606972.1:0-60001 GCF_013339745.2 Dermacentor silvarum | reverse complement strand
AGGGGCGCCAGAAAACTATCGTCTTTCGACGTCATTCGCAGCGAAGCAAGCAGATATGCGGCTAATATTTTAGGGCATTTTTATACATCTTAAATTTCCTTTCCTTCCTCAAACCTTGTGCATCTGCTACACGGAGTTCTACCTGGTGTAATGATATGCAACTGCAATGCAAATTTGGCATGTTTTGACGCTACGCGGCGGTCATGTCACATCACGTGTCTCCTCACGCGCTAGGACGCGTTTATGGGGCGTTTGTCCGCTGCATGCTAGCGAGCGCTGGCGTGGAGCTCACGTGTTGACGCCACGTGGCATGAAAACCTTTTAAGTGCGAAGCACTTTAGGGGTCCGGGCTGTCGGCGTCTCGTGTGATCTGTCGTGATCGCATTCAAACACCAGTGCTCAAAACAGGGCCAAAAACAAGTGCAGACTTGATCAAAACCGGTTCAAAATAAACTAACATGATTAAGAGTAATTTCAAAGACAGGAATAATCCACCATTAAGCGGATTAATTAGCAGAAACTCGTTAAAATCACATACCCACATTGGATATGCGGATGTGAGCCAGGGACTAGAAAGAAAGAATGAAAGAAAGATAGAGACAAGGAAGAAAAGAAGGAAAAAAAAAGAAAGAAGACAGAAAGAAATAAGGAAGGAAAGAAGTAAAGAAAGAAAGAAAAAGAGAACGAAGAAAGAAGGAAGGTAAGAAAGAAATCACGTGTGGCTCATCAGCGCCTTGGATATATGGGTATGAGCCGCCGAGAGCAGGAGTGGGAGAGACCCTGACGCTACCGTGCAGTGCGTCGCGGCTAGAAACGCTACTCCAGCATCGGCGCAACACTGCCTCGCGCTTCCCCCAGGTTTCACGTTGGTGGAGCTGCATTAGCGCTGGATTTGAATTACACAAGCGCAGGATGCACAATTTATTTTGCATCCAATTGCGATTGCAAATTGAGAATTGCAATTGCGGTAATGGTTTCGTACTCGCGCGCTTTCGCTGAGGCAACGCGCGGCACGCCGCCGAAAGTGCCATCTCGTTTCTCGAGAATAAACTGCTCCGCGAGAAGCGTCAATAGCAAGGCATGGCGTATACATGTACCTAAATATATACCGTAATTTTCGTTCACGGAACGCCGACGCCGACACCGAATTTTTTTCTACACGGGGCCCCTAACGCTATCACGTTAAAAAAGTCTGCGGAAGAAACTTTCTCCGGACAAAGCACCGCCAAAAATAAGTTTTTTTTACTCTGGAGAGTGGGGATCCTGGCCTAGTTCACTTTTTCGTTAGGCAACTTGTCTCCCGGTTATTATTGCGATAGCAATTATATGGACACTCAAAACCAGATTTCTGCCGTCGGCGTCGCCGTCGCCGTGAGGTTCCGTATGACGTCAATGGAGATGAAATCGTCGCCGCGCGCCGCCGAACGCTGTATGTGCGAGTGAAAGGGCGCGAGGGACGCGCGCTTTCACGGGGAGTGAACGCATGGCGGAGAACAAACGTGCGTTCTGCGCCGTGCTCCCTTAAGGGCTGCAGAAGTAGGCGTCTCTTTCCTCCTTTACAATCACCATATATGTAGAGCAAACGCGCCTTCTTCCGACGCGCTAGAGGCCGTGGGGTAGGGGGGAGGGGGAGGGAAAGGAGGCGACGTTTATCTGCGGCACCAAGTGTCTATTTATATCAGAGGCTCCGGCAACAGTCACCAACGCCGCACGCATTTTGAGCGAACGCGGGCAAAACGCCGACGGCGTCGACAACAGTTCTGCGTGTTGCCGGTGCTGCTGCATGTCCAAGTTTATACAGTTGATAAAGCTAATATCATTACTCCGTATAGCTCTCTACAAATTTGCTATCGCAATTGATGCTTCGCCTTTCAGGTGAAACTGCGACAACTTTTTCTTTTATAGTGATGTAAACATTCCATTTCTATGATAGCTGTGACAACTTTGATTGATCAATTACCGTGCAGAAACAGTTGTGTCTGTCAGAGATGCACCACGGGATTCTTGGGGCTTCTTGAAAGAGGTAGCTGACGGCTTCCACTTTCTTAAGGCTCGCTGTAGCATAGATTATATTTTCATTGCATCCCGTTATGAAATTTCTGCTGCACTCACAGGCACATTGCTTCGAGTTCTACATTACCGTGCGCCTTATTTTGAATGCTATTACCTAGATGTACTTAAGTGTGTCCGTCACATCATCATTCCTCCAGGGATAAAAGCTTTTTTTCTTTAATTTACATTCGGCAACCCTTCCTGTCAAAACCTGGTTAGAAAAAAAATCGTCGGCCCTTCCAATCCGTGAGAATGGATGATAAGCGAAGCTTGTCACCATCACAACGAATGGAGGGTATACGTACCCGTTCAGAATGCTGAACGCAGACAGTTTTTCCTTGATTAAAGATTCCTTACAAGTATCGCAAACTCTAAATTCACCAAGGTCGTTTCCACTAGTAGCGCAATGTTCGTCAACGCTCCCATGGCACTGTGTCGCTGTTCGTCGGAACGGATCACACTGATGAGGGACAAGTTGTTGTCGAACCACAAACGCTTGCGTTCGGTGTCGCGAGTTTGGTCGGCGGCGTGGTTAGCCGCATCCGCCCGCCATTCCCACTTGCAATTCTTTAAAATAAAATTGCTTCAAAATTAAATCTGTCTGTCACGTAAGACAATGAATGGCTCATACTCCCGTAAGCAATGGCTTGTATACACCCGTAAACTCGGCCTCCCCATTACGACGACAAAATAGAAGTGAAATTCAACGCTGGAATGATGAGCGTCAACGGAGCGAGCTGTAGAAGAAGACGAAGAACGCAGGAGCAGTGGCAGAGCGCGTTCGCGCGATTGCGCGGGTGGGCGCGAACGTGCCAGCTGTGGAAGAAGACTACGACGCTTGAGCCATTGCTGATGATGATAGGTTCTGCGAACAGACACGGACGTTCAGGCTAGACATAAACTAGTTTCGCTTGTAAAAGGGGCTGTCTCGTGCCGTGGTTGACAAACTGCTGTTTGTGCCCACATACTGAAACGATTGATCAATGTTTTGTCGAGTGTAAGGATGCGGTGTTCTCCTGGGACATTCTCTAAAGAACACTTAAAAAGATTTAGATATCATGCTATACAAAATTTGTTTCCTACCTTTAAGAGGTCCCGGTAACCCACAATATGACATGTTCTTGGTATTCGGCCTACATAGCTTTGGGCGCAATAGAATGTGTGTGTTGTGCAGGCGATGTGTTCGGGCGCTTGCGATCCGCGGGCGATGCTGGGAGTACGCTCACTTCTGCGCCTGTGTCGACGAGGAAGCGGAAGCCGCTGTTGCGGCCGGTTAGGAAAAATACTGATGAGCGACGTTCTTGCATGGCAGAAGCGCTGGCCGCCCTCAGCGCCTGCCCGGGGCGTTTCCCGAGAGCTCGCAGGGTGGTACGCATTTGCGTGCAGCATTGCCGAACTTGCGATGGTACCAACATAGTTTTGGGCGTTTTGTAGGCGATTTCGGAGCATGCTGACTGGTTGATCGTGACGTGGTATGGAGGGCGGCCACTGAATCAACGAGACGAGAGATTTCGTTCTTCATCTCTTGAAGCTGTTCATGTGGAGACGGTTCGCTTGCGACGGCCGCGACAGATGTGGGAGCTACCGCCATGACCTTGTCGGCTAACTCTGCCAGTTTGGATAGGTCGTTCTCATATGAGGCAGTCATGAATATTCGGACGTTCGGGGGAATTTTCTGTAGAAATATTTCTCGGAGCAGCAGGCTGTCAAGACCGTCCACTTTGCTGCCCAATAATTGCTGCATGTGACGCAACAGCTGGCTTGGCGTTCTGTCGCCGAGGTTGGCTTCATGAAGAAGCTGTTGTAGCCGTTGGCTTTCTGAGGGCGTTATCCTGCGAATGAGTGTTGCCTTGAACGCCTCGTCAACGTTGTCTGCTGGTGGAGAAAGCAACAAGTCTCGAACTTCGCTAGCGGTTGATGGGGGCAGACTGCTCACCACATAATGGTATTTCGTGGAATCTGCTGTGATTCGCCGTGCAGCGAATTGTGAGTCTACCTGAATGAACCACAATGCAGGATCCGCAGTGCAAAACGGAGGCAGTGTGATTTCGACGCTGGAGAGTGTAGGAATTTCGGTGCCTTGAGGTGTGTCCATAGTCCTTAGCTGCTCGTCCAGGTCACCAATGTTGTGTGGGACGTGAGCGTGGCTGGAAATCAGCCGACAGAAGCGAGTAGTGCGTCCCTGAAGAACGAGCAACAACTAACTTTTATTTTCTAATCGCACAGCCTCTACGACTCGGTTGCGCACCCTAGCACCACTTCCCATTCCCGCACACAACGCGATAGATAGATAGATAAGTGGTTCTTGAGGGAAAGGGAAAGGTTGGCGCTATCTTCTGCAGCCCTTGAGGGAGCACGGCTCAACACAACGCGATAAGATTTCACCTAGTCAAAGATGGGAAAGGGTGTCTGGCTGCTGCTGTGCGACCGTGAGGCCACCACATGTGACAGGCACGATGAACCACCGCGAGGCACTCGGTAGTTTTTTCGGAAATCTGCGGCCTACGCTTGTTCACACTAAGAAAAAAAGTTGTCGCAGTTTCACCTGAAAGGCGAAGCATCAATTGCGATAGCAAACTTGTAGAGAGCTATACGGAGTGATGATATTAGCTTTATCAGCTGTATAAACTTGGACATGCAGCAGCATCGGCAACACGCAGAACTGTTGTCGACGCCATCGGCGTTTTGCCCGCGTTCGCTCAAAATGCGTGCGGCGTTGGTGACTGTTGCCGGAGCCTCTGGTATAAATCATATAAAGTCATTCGACTCTTGGCTGGCAGTGTCGAGCCGCCCTTCAAAATGAATCAAAAACGTTTGCCGACAGTGCAAAGTTACTATCGCGAAAAGACAACATCCATAGCTAATCTGCCAAAAAAGCACAAGGCAGGCTAGCAACAAAAAGTGAATATTCCATCACTCTTTGTTATTGTCTTCTGGAAGTGTCAAATGTATCAGTCAGCAGAGAATCACCATGAGCACTATACAGTTCTCTTTACTATTAAACTGGAATCAATGGCCAACCAAGACAAACAGTTTTAAAGAAACACCCAATATGCACCTTGCAGCTGCATGCGCATGACACTGCAATGTCACCCTGAACCATAATGACACCCCAAAATAGTATGTCACTCATACAAAAGTTCAATTCACCCCAACACTAGTCATAATTTTATAATGTCAAATAGTTCTTAAGCTAAACCTATTTCACTGTTCTCTCAGACGTATTTTTATTTAGAACTTAGGATTTAACCTCCTATGCAAATAAATTACACAAAATATAACAAAGAGCTAGACTGGGGCAAAAAGGAGAACCAGATAATAAAGCGCAATAAAAACAATATTCCAACTTAGATTACATAATCTATGCAGTACAAAATGTAGACAGCAACTGGTTGGCAATCGATAATCCAATGTAACAGTAAAAACAGCTGTCTTACCTTTTGGTACTCTTGTTGGAACTTTTCCGACACAACTAATGCATGTTTCTTAGCTTGAGTAGAAAACTGATCTGAAAAACACCATATTAAAAAGTTGTGCATCAATTTTATTCTTTGATACAATCTGCAACACTGCATAAAACTTTTACCGACAACATTACAAAAAACACAACAATATTTAAGCTAAACTTTTTATTTAAGTCGACATAAACAAGTTTTTTTCAGGACTAAGTTTTTTAGGACACCAACAATTTCTCTGATTGCAATAAGCACTAATACAAGACTTGCCATAAAGCAAACACACTGGCAAAATATGTAGCACAGGTAGCTGTATTTTGTTACGACAAAGATAGCGCATGAATGATGAGGATAAGGAAGGAAGCAGACCAGGTGATAACTAAACTGTACCCAACTGCGCACATGCAGCTGTAACAATACAATACACATGGTGCATGAAGAGTCAAAAGACACATACAGAAAGTAGAGACGTGAGGAAGGCTTCTTTTACTCATCACAAGTCACCGTGTAAGAGCAGATTAGCTACAAGGTGTAATTTACTGAGTAAAGCATTAAGTTATACTAGATGCCAAATTTGCATGTCACTCATAAAGTTCTTGTGATCTTTCTTGTTCTGATTTTTAACTTAGCAAGCATGACTGACAAACATAAAGCCTCCCTATGGCTTGGCACAAACAGAAAAAAGGGTTTCTATGGACACACGAGGTCACAGAGTTTAAAATTCTTGTGTCCTTGTGATTATCTACTGCCAGCAGTCTTTTGTACAGTAAAACATTCACACAATACACAGTAGGCAGCCAAGTGTGAATATCTGTTTTTTATTTCAACCTTTCTCGGGTGTTCCTTAAGGTAACATTGGTGTGAAGGCTGGTCTACTCAACGTATGTGTTCCCACACAACAGGAGCAGATGATAAGCCACTATAATGGTGCATGAAATAAAACATTTTCTGTGCTGAACTTTCCACTGCCGCTCCTATCTAGAGTGATTTTTTACTTTGTTGTGTACTCTAGAAAATATGCTATGCAGTTCATTTGATGCCGAAAGCAACTCTCACACCATAAGGGGATGTCGCATTTTTTTAATTGTATGCAAAATTTTCAATATACGGCTTGGTATTTTTGCTTTGGTATTTTTATCATTTCGTCAACCTTTCAATTTAGCCACTTTGCTACTTTTTTGCAGGTGCAGACAGACCATTGCACCAATGCTAAACTAAGAAAACACCAGAGCAAGCTAGACAGAAAGAAGAGATATTCATAATTTGGGTGTCCACTGTGCAATGGGTGGACATGTTTCAATGTACGACAAAACGACTTGGTAGATAAACATAACATCAAACATAAGAAAATTGAACTCGAAGCCTGCAATATTAGTAACTGGGAAAGTTATGTGTAAATTAACTTTCATGAATCTCAGTGACGAAGAAACAGTATTTAGAATTTGCGTCGAGGCAACCTACATCACTCATGCTCACAAAGGAAACAAAATAAGAATAAGCAAGATCACAAGAACTTCGCACTTGTAACATAAAAATAAGACACCTCACATAACTTGAAGATCAGCTATGGGCTGTCCATCGGGCCCGCAACGCAGCAGAGAGGCTCGGCCTTTCTGTGCCGACGTGGGAGCGGCCCGCTACGTGATAACGCGCGTTCCGAGGGACAATAATAAAGTTTTACCATACCATACCATACCTCACATAACTGATTTATGTATTTACTGAGGATAAATTACATCTGGCGAATAATCTGCTCTTAAAGGATGACACACAACGAGTAAAAGCCTTGGGTGACCATTACTTCTTCTCTGTGGCATTTAGCTCTTCTGAGCACATGCGCATTGTATGGTACAGCTGTGGGGATGTAGCTGGGCACAGTTGTGAGTCAACGCCAATCCTGTTATGGTCCTACACTATCATCGTTATAATTTACAATTAACAAATAGCCTAACTATCTGGCCTATCAGCAATATTTTAAACAAGACATATTCACAGATTCCACTGTAGATTGCTAAGATAAGGAGGCGAGTACATTATTTCACATTTCAAGAAACAGCTGTGGGGCAGAACAACTGGTTAAGACAAAAATCTACGAATGACTAGTACCTTTATAATTATATACAATGTACTAGCTCTTTCTTCAATGAATATCTCTATCACCAAGAATCATAGGCTGAAACAATAATTGGCAAATATATACAAAACTAACTAACAAGAGACTACAAGGCGTGATAATTGCGACTGTCTTCTTAAGCAAAATCACAACAATTAAAGTATAATAATTTCAGCAAGTAAACTTCAGCAGAATGCTGACATTGCATTATTGAAGCTAGTCAGTGCTGAACGTATGGTTAGTTTGTAAGAGAACTCAGACTGGCAGCCCCGAAATATTCGTCACCATACTTGGTGGAGCATGCTTTGCTGTTTCAGATATTACTTTGACACAAAGCCTTTTGTAATCCCTGTAGCATGATTCTGCGTGGAACAGAAATGTATTACCTCATTGCTTTTGGGGATGTGTTTCGCAGAACTGGCACTAGTCTATTTCTTACATAGCAGAAATTGTTATGCACTGCAATTATAATGCTATAAATGTTTGTTAGCAAAGATTGCCGCACTGTATTGAAGCAGTTATCTTCAATAATTAGAGGCAGTCACCGCTGAAACACTCAGTACAACACACAATACAAAGATATGGATTCAACTTTTAAATGTTGAACAAAGTGATAGTCTTATCTGCATTTCAGGGAACCTTTTTTCCTCCTGTTAGGGCACATTCACAAGAGCTTTAGTATTGCACTTCTGGCAAATGCAGGAAAACTCAGTGCTTAACAGCAGCCCAATGGAAGACAGCCCACAGTAGCTTAGACAAGAGGACTTGCCTATAACTTTGTGTCGGTATGTTATAGGTGACTATAGCAAGGGACACGTTTTGTTTATTAAATCTTGTGTTTAAGGGAGATGCTATTCGAAATGTTTATTTTTTAAGTTTTTGTACTAGAGGTTTGAAAATTAGGCCAACTAGAGAGTTTTGCAAGCCGATTTTCGTATATGCTATTTTTGTTTAGCTGCTTCATTTCTTCAGTTATGTCTTAAACAATGGCACAATGTATAGCGATCTTTGGGCACTTTCTTCTGTATTAAATTTTCACAAAAAGCATTGTGCTAACTTGCCTATTTGTAGATGGCAAAGTGTCGATATCTAAACATGTAAACATAGTGGGACTATGCAAGTAAAGCTCAGTACACATTAATCATTTTTTCACAATCCCATGCAAATAACTGTGCACTTACCATTGTCCGATACTAACGAAATTTGGCATACATACTCTTCAAGGTATGTAGAATGCTAATATCTCCTTGATATTGCAATATATTTAAAATTATTTAAAGTGTCCTATTTTCTTGCATTGGTTCAATAATTTTACGTGCTGTTTAGGTAAATATCATCACTTTGCGGTCTACAACGAGCTGAATAAGATACAGCACGATGATTCTTGTGAAACTGTTAGATACATTAAGGTGCCCGCAGATACTTTGCCACTGTGTAGGACATAACTAAAAAATAGAGCAGCTAGACAAGAACCACTGACAGATTTAAAATGTACATATAAAACTCTATGTAGCAGTTTTTTTTCAAATCCCTCACAAAAATAAATTTAAAAAGTTGTTTCGAGAAGCATTTCGCCTTAATAAGTGCTGTCAATGTATCCCACCGAAGCGTTATACAATGGCTTCAAGCAGACCGCACGGAGTTTTAGAAATAGCACACCAAGGCGTCTGCCTACAAAGCCCCATGTCCCACTTGCATTCCTTTGTTCTTTCTTGCATTCTGTTGTATGCCACCATTTGCGTCCCTTAACATTGAGTGCGCAAAACGTTAAACACTCCATTGCATTGAATTTTTAGCCTGCAAAGGAATGGAGTGCAAATGGGTGACATCAACTGAGTTGACAATAAACAAATATTTGTTCTCACATTAATAAAATTAGTCATATAAAATATATCACAAATTTGGAAATGAATGCACAAAGAACCCTGCCGATTGTCAAATTAGTGTCACGAACAAGATATTTTGATATTTATGATTCTTAGTTTAATTCACTTCCCTCTAGTACATGGACTCTCAATGTAGTAGGCTAACCCAGACCTGGAAGGCAATATCTAAATCTGAAATAAAAGACATACATCCCGCCACCACATTTCAGTGCTATCTCATCAGAAGAAGCGTGTATCTATAGGAATATAGTCTGTAAAATAATTATTACATGATCTGTACCATCACGCTTCCATTCATAAATTCTGAAAATCAGGAAATATATTTGTCATTGAAAGCACTGCTGTAAACCTTCATGTTCGAGAAGTGCAATTCTTAAAATTAAATTATGGGGTTTTACGTGCCAAAACCAGTTCTGATTATGAGGCACGCCGTAGTGGGGGACTCCGGAAATTTGGACCACCTTGGATTCTTTAACGTGCACGTAAAGCTAAGTACACAGTTGTTTTCGCATTTCGCCCCCATCGAAATGTGGCCGCCATGACCGGGATTCGATCCCGCGACCTCGTGCTCAGTAGCCCAACACCATAGCCACTGAGCAACCACGGCGGGTGAGAAATGCAATTGTTATAAGGTGTAACACAACCAATGTGTGCATGAAACCTACAGTACCGTTGGCATTCATAAGTGTGGCAAGCCTATTTGCCACGCTGACGAATACCAAGGGTATCATGGGTTTCATGTCTCACCCGTTGTCCACCAGTGCCACTGGTATCATTGCACTGAAAGGAAGTCGCATTATTAACACACTTATGATGGGCAGCCAGGTTTTCCTTCTATAATACCGGCTTTTTTCACGCTCCTAGGTTCTTTCCTTTTTCAAAAATAATGGGTGCTTGAAATAAGTGCTCTATTTTGCTCTTGAATTTATCCTGCCGTAGAGCAGTAGTTAAGTTAAATTTCTTGAACATTTTACAGCACTGCAGATTAATAAATGAACAAAACATGATCGAAGTCAGCATTTTAGCCTTATGCATTACCAGAGTTAAGAACCTATGAATTACATACACAAGTACAAAAGAACTACAAGAAAAGGGCATACATACAGATGTAATAGCAGGAGATGATGCTAAGAATTCCAAGAGAAAGGAAATATTATTAAGTCAGTACTAAAAACACAACTTATAACAGGCGTATTTGCTAAGAATCCTAAAGAGCAAACAGAACATCAAGCCCAGGGAACACTCCATGCCAATATTTGCTCATGGTTCGACAAGTGGGCACAGCTGGCGATGCTGTTTGGATAGATGGCAGCCGAGGTACAGCTGCGCAATAGGCGAAACATGTAGCAGGCTCATCAAACGTTGAATGCTGGGGCACAAAAGGTTGCCTTGATCCCTGGTATCCTCTGACATCGACGCGTGGAGTCTGATTATGCATCCTTTCTAAGAGGCCTGGCTCGAGTGTGTCGCACAGCTCGGGTAAAATTTCGCAGCAACCTGAAAAACAGAAGCCCACATCTATAAACACCAAAATATTCTTCCCCATAGGACAAATCTAAAGCTTACCATCTACACATAGCATATAATGAATACAGACACAGATCACCAGACTGAAGGTAAATAATGTGCAAAAAGTATAAATAAATGTAATGAACTACTTATAGGATGGAATGCTTGTCATTTTGTCTTGCGTGAATCAATAATGCCACCTTAACTTAATGTCAAATGTACATTACTTGGCCCTCCGTATGCCCCATTTCTGTAAGAAGGCTATTGCATGACAACTGTCCCAACCTGGCACTCGACCATTTGGGATTTACTTTTGAAAAATTGGAGGCCCTTCAATATTAGACAAATTATCATTTGTGAAATATTTCTAGGTGAAACATTTTTTACTGGCGTAAGTTCTATGTGAATTTTGTTCTGACGCACCAAAATTTGGCATAGCCAAGATACCGGTTTCTTCAATGTGAGAGCAGAACAAATTTTCCTCAGGAGAATGAAGAGGCCTTACACCTAAAATTGTATTTCTTGATCATTGGCTATTGTTCAGTTTATTATGGGCCGTTAGAAATGGGCAAAACGGCCTATTTTTATTTTCAGAGAAATGGCTTCTAGCAAAAGCTGTAAACTAACGGGATCCAAGTGCTCAGGACAAGCATTGTGTACACAAAATGGTTTCAGAAATATATCTCATGCAGAAGAGCGCAAAGATGAGGAACTCGCAACAAACTAAGTTTTGGTGTATGTTTATCCGCATGTTTAACAATGAGGCGGTCCTAGTAAAAATATGCCAAAATATCACTTCTGAGAGCGCACTGTATTGCTTTCAAATTGGTAAAGCTTTATCAAAGTAGTTTTTGTGTTAAGCAAGAAAAAAATGTATAAATGGTTTCCACTAGTATCAAAATGTGCATCGTGGTTCATCTAATCCACATAGCCTTTTGGTGGCTAAAACAAATTGTGTGGACCGGAGCATTGATGCACCAATAGTGGGGCATGAAATAGTGGAACTACTTCCAAGTTAATTCATTGCTGAGTGGCTACAAGCTACTTCAGTCAAGAAGACACTGCTGGATTACATGTATTTACCTGCATCTTGCTGTCTGCCATCGGCCTGCTTGGCATCATCACTGAGGCTGCCAACTCTCTAGTGGACACAGTCGGGACAGGGTGGTGGCGGAAGGCAGGAGCAGGAGCCTCGAAGTTCTACCTGCAACAAATTTGCACAAATGTGCTAAGTCCTACCGTGACGTAATTTACATAAATACAGCAGTTGTCTATGTAACGTGGTTACCAATACAAATAAAGGTAAACAGCTCCTAGAACACAACTAGAACCCCGACAATAACGAAGCAGTTATGTTTATGAAAATGCCAGCAAAGATGAAAAAGAGTGTGCAACCCGAACCTGAGCTCATGCCATCAAATGGTGTGCTAGTCAACTGCAAGCCTGCCATCTTAAAATGTCATTGTATATTGTTTAACCTGCAATAATCCAAGTTAAACATCTCTGAACATAAGTATATCAAGCTAGTTCAATTAACGAATTTCTGATGGTCATTAATGAAATAACGTGCAAGCTGCAAATGAAGCTGGCCAACCGGGTAGTGCTAACAAAGTGCTTCTCTAAATCTCATTCTTGTTTTTCTGCCTGTCTTGGCTCTAGCATTGCAATACAGAAAAACTTTCACATTTTTGACATTTCACCCTGGTAATTTTTATTGCATAATGCATAATACTTGAACAAAAGCAATAATAGTTCTTTTTAACGGTAAATTGTGGTAGTACAAGGAATGTCACTGGAGCCAACACGTCGACAAGAGTACTTGTCTTATTCTCCTTGTCGAGGAGGAGAATATTCTCCAGCAATGCTCCTTGTTCTATGTCTCTTCATCATTTGAAGTCTCTCTTCCTGTGTGTGTACATATGTCCTTTCAATGTTGCATTGATGAAATTGTGATAACAGAGAATTAGTAATCATACCTGATGAGAAATTTTGGCTTGTTGGTAGATAACGACAGAGTAACTGCGCAACATTGATACACGGACAAGGAGGCTTGTATGTCTTGTCTCCTCCAGCCATGTCTCGTCCTTGAGCAATTACTCTGTCTCTGTGTAAACGTATTACAGTTTGCACAATAATACTAAAATGAATAAGGCAGGAATGAGGACAAAAATTACAACAAATAGCATGATACTGCTAAGGAGATATGCCAAAGTGAGTGCTACGATTTCTCACCCATAACGTGCTGGATAAGATGGCTACTTCCTGTGGCTGTTGCCGCTTATTCAATATCTAAAATAAAATACATTTCAAAATTACAGAAATATGCAGGGCAACAGCAGTAGAGTAGGATAGGACATCATTGTTTCTCCAAGAAGGTACACTAATCTCTGATACATGACAGACAAAATTTTTGAAAATTAAAATAGTAGAATGCACCACCCTTCATTAAATTTCATTCAACGCTGTCAGAGGTCCTTGGTACAAGAAAAAAGGTATTTCTGCATGGAAGCAGTAAAATAATACACAGAATTTTATTTTTACAACAAAATATCCTACAGCGATTAAGCCAACTACAACTGTATGTACTTAAAATTGTTATACATAGAATAGCCAAGACAGGGTTAATTTGGTTGGGTTCATAAGCAGCTCACTGCGAGGTACAACTTTGCAACGAACTCATTTCTGCTTGCCGAATATACAAATACCAATATACTAACATAAAAATACAAATGAAAGAACCATTTTCCATAAAACTCAAGACACAAAAGAGAAAATCCAGTAGTAATAGCCACCGCGCGCATGCCTAGTAAACGTCTGTAACTGCCAAGAGAAACGTCGCGCAATATGTAGCCAAACCGGAAGGGCCGAGCACGCGCCGTTTGAAAACTCGAACTAAAGCTGATATACTCACCCGAGACGTTAAGAGAAAAATGGCACAGTCACTCCCTGCTGGTAGGCTTTCGTATGCACCTGGCAGTCTCTGTGCGTTACGATCTCTCACATCACAATGAAAGACGACGCAGTGCAGTCCGCAACACTTCGGGTGCTTGCCCCGCTCCGGCGAGCTGCACTGGTTCGATGTCGGTAAAGACGAAATCGGCGACACGCTGCTGCTGGCCATCCTTGTCGTCGTAATCACGTAGCACGGAAAGAAGTTCCCACCGTAACTTGTAACGTTCGGTTGCACTCGCCCCTACGCAGCGCTTTCCGGGCCATTCAACAACGACAGCGAGCTCACGCACGCTTGTTGGAACACAACTACAAAATGGCGCCGTGCTTTTGATGGCTACGGCTTTGGATCACTTTGGGGCCGCAGAACACGTGCACAAGTTTCGGTTTTCTTTCCTCGCGTTAAAAAATGTTTTGCTCACTGATAATTTTGCTTCACGTACATAATGTTCACAAATGAAAGAGGCATGAATTTAAACATGCGTCTTTAGATACCCGCTACGTTCCCTTTACAGAAGCAAAATTCGCTAGTCCGAGTCGGATTACGTTTGAAATATCTATTTAGGGCTTCGGAACACACTCGAAGTGTGATAAAAAAGCGCCGTATTTGCGCTTAATTTGTTTAACTATCACGGTGCAGCTGCACTCGATGTAAGGTAGAACTATAAAGACGCCCGTGTTACAGTATAATCTAGTGCACATGAAGTTACAAGAACTGCATTTCCGGCACAAGTTCTTGCGTCTGTGTGCCGCTGTCACCAACTGCGGGCGTAAATATTCGGCGGAGATTTATGCACACATTTTCTTGGAAGGTCGTTCACCGATGGCTCGGGCGTCGAAAAGCCAACGAGGTTGGTTTTTCATAAAAACTTCACGTTTATTCTGATAGCGATTATATGGACGCAGCCGGTGTAATTTATCTGTTGGCGTTGCCGTGAACTTACGTATGAAGTCAAAGTGCGAAAAGATGCTATCCCGCGCCGTTGACTGCGCGCGTGATAGCAAGTGTTCCAGGGTGAGCCGAGATGGATAGTGGCTTGCTAGGCAAGCAGTATATATATATATATATATATATATATATATATATATATATATATATATAGGAGGAAACGTGATAACACGCGCGACAGCCGGGGCAAGGGAGGTGTTGGTTTAGCAGGCGTCTCCTGTTGCCGTTGCTCTAAACCGGTATTGCGCCACGCTCGCTCTGATAAGAGGTAATAATCTCCGGTGGGTCCAAAGGCGGGGTGAGCCGAGGTAGCGTAATTTAAAGTTTCGGAGACGCGTTGGAGGAAAGAGGCAGCGGAAGCGTTCGGTCCCCTCTATTTGTGCTCTTCATCACGCCAGCGCTGTGACAGCAAGAGTTCGCGGTCATTGAGTGAGATCTGTTCATGTTAGCACGTGCTCGCGTGACCTCATGCTTGCTAATGGAATTAGTAAACCAATGTTAACTGCAATTTATACAGCCGATGAAACTACGAACCTTGCTTCGTGCAGTTGTCTAATGCATTGCTATAGCTATCAAAGCTTCGTCTTTCTGCCGAAGCTGCGACTTTTGTTTTTATGTTTCTGTAAGGGGGCTCAAAAGCAGTGTTGTGTACGCTGATGTTTCTTTCTGGTTGCGAAACACAGCGAACCGCGGTAGCCCAGTGGCTGTGGCATTGTGCTGCTAAACACGAGGTCGCGGGTACAATTACAACCGCGGCTGCCGCATTCCAATAGATGCAGAATGCAAAACCGCTCGTGCACCGTGAATTCCGGGCACGTTAAAGAGCTGCTGAAAATTAATCTGCAGTTTTTCATTACCGTGCATCTCATAATAAGATCTTGGTTTTGGCACATAAACCCTCAAAATGTAATTTTACGTAACAGAACTATATTTACAATCAGCACTGTTGGGTGCATCCACTGAACTTAACTTGTTACCTCGTTGATGTGCTCTGTTTAGTAGCCAATCCTTTTTTTAGATTTACTAATGGTCAGAATCCAGTGTGACAAATCCAGGTATTCCTTAGCACAGGAAACCAGCTATCGCTTAAGCGTGCGAGCTGTCAACAGACATGGTCAAATAAAATCAACATTGCAGAACATGGGACAAAAGAGTGAGACACTGCATTACAACCAGGACATAAACCCTGAGGGTCTGCCTAACCAGAAGCAAGCATAAATTAAGCCAGAAGAAATTTTCTGGTATTTTTTCTGCATTATAATCTTTCTCTCGTCAATTGCTGCAGAGTCACAAAGGAGTCGCGATCTTTCACGACGACTCTTCGCAAGCCATTGGGAGTCAATTGACTCATACAGAAGGGTTGACCATTATTTTGTGACTCTACTCAAGCAAAAAGGGGTCTCAGCGCAGAAAAAGAGTCACGTTGCTGTGACTCAATTTTGACTTTTTTTTCTTAGATTGTAGCGTGTACGCTGCACAAGAAACTGCTTCCGACTGAATGCCTTTATTGGGTGCTTTCACGTGCTTGTCTGACTTTTGAATGAGTTTTCAGACGCCTTAAATTTCTGTAGCACTTCGATTTTTCTTGTTTTGCTGAAGATTCTACTCCCATGTAATAACGAACGAAAAACTAAAAGCTGCGGTGGCTCTTTGGTAGAGAAGTTGACTCCCAAGCAGCCGGCCTGAGTACGATCCCGGTGGGAACTGGGTATTTTTTTCTCATTCCCGGCGATTGTTGCTACGGACACTGGTAGTGCAGGCGGTGGCTGACACCATAGCCAACCGAAACTGCTAATGGAATGAGCCCATAAGAGCTTTAGCTGTAAAATTCAGACCCAACGGAAATCTATGTGTACCAAAGCTTTCGTGAGGTGCGTAATAAATGCGGCGAATTTGCTCATTTCGTTCGTGCGTCTTTTGGATAAAAGAAACTGGTGCGCTCGCATGGGCTCTCGTGCACCCGTGCTACGAAATGTGATACACCCGGCTCAAAGAGCTAGTGGGCGTTGGCACGGTAGAAGCATACGTGCGATTGTTGCCTAATGTTTTTAGAGCATCCGGTTCATGCTGGGTCGGCGGCCCAAGGTTCGACCCCACAATCGGGCGCGTAATAGTATTATATTTTGAAGTACAGGCTATTCAACGACACAGCAGCAGCGCCCAGCAGCCACGGTCAGGAAAGTCTGGGAGGTCTCGCAAAGAAAGCTTCACTATAAAATCGTGAAGATTGCACGCACAGTGGGAGTCGGTACGAGGTAACTGCAGTTTATCCGGAGCTGTCCACTACGACGACTCATATAGCTACTGTGTTGCTTTTTGGCGATACAAACTGCCCACCCATAAAAACGAAAGAAATCGTATAACGGCTAACCCTTGGGGCATGTGTGAAGATGGTGATGGCGTTGCGCCGTTGTTCAAGTTCGCTCCCGACCTCGAGGAGTGCGGCCCCAACGAGGTGTGGAAGCAGTGTGGGAGCAGTACGTGCGTCGAGACGTCGAGCAAGAGGCGCACCGTGGGCCCCCCCACACCTGCACGTACGACTGCATCTACGGGTGCTACTGCGCCGAGGGATTCTACCGCAACGCCGAGCGGAAGTGCGTCACGGTAGACCAGTGCCCGCCCGAGGAACCAGAACTGCGTAACACTGTGTCGTTTCCTGGTTTGTTTTGTGTTTTATTGCGATAGCAATTATATGGACACTTCAACCGGATTTCTGCCGTCGGCGTCGCCGTCGCCGTCGCCGTGAGGTTCCGTATAGATAAAATCTTCGCCGCGCGCCGTATGCCCCAGCGGAAGCGTGCGGGGACGCGCGCTATCACGGAGAGCGAACGCACTCAATCTCCCACGCGCAAGCAAGGAAGCGGGAAGCCAGCGCCGGAGGGAGCGGGGGGGGCGCACTTCTACTCTGCCAACAACCGCGCTCGTCGCTCGACCGCACCGTCTCTTATCTCCACACGGCTCTGACCTTTATGCACTGTGCATTCGCCGCTCAGTTTCTGTTGAAGCGATAGACCGCACGTACCTTCGCCCGCTGCAGCGTATGGGCTTGCTGCCAGCGTTATGACAGTCGTTGTCTGCAGTCATTCAGTGTGATCTATTCATGTTTGTGCGCGCTCACACCACGCTTGTTCATTCAGTTAGTAATAGTCGGGCCACATTTTTCAACGCACGCTACACATGTAATGCTGCCCGGATCGGCAGTGCAGCGCTGCAGGTGTGTCCCTTCGCACTCGCTGCCCACGGGAAGCGCTTCTCATCAACAGCACCGTTTCACACGCGCCTTCTCGTGGTCATCGAGCCTCTCTTCATGTCGGTCTACTTACGCCGCAGCACACCTGCTTACTTAATCAGCTCATGTTTACTACAATTTATATTGCTACCAAAGCCGCTCACCTTACATCGTATGACATTGCTGTGTTGCTATCGCATTCATTGCTTCGCCCTTAGGGCGAAACTGTGACATTTTTTGAAGGCAAGGTATTCTTAGCGGACTTCACAGGGGTTTGGGGTATCTGGGATCGGGTTATCCTGTTACCGCTTACAAAAGAGGAAGTTTAGTTTCTTTAGAGTGTCGTGCGAAACTGAAAGAGGTACCAAAGTGCAAGTCTGTATTAGAAAAAAAATATTGTTCTCTACATCGACGACATTATGTTCCCCAATTGTTGTCTTTGAGAAAAACTAGCGCCAATATAGTCCGAAATTTAAAAAAATTGAACCATGGACTGCAGTATCTCGGGTATTGGTCTACATAACCTCTTGGTAAGAATGCAAAAGAAAGAAAAAAAAAGAGAGCATCATCGAAGTGTCGACACTACAGAAGACAAGGTTGACGGAATTGCGCGTGAAATACGACACGAATAAAATGGGAAATGAGTGAATAATGAACATGAAAAAGAGACAGAATGGACACATATAATGAACATTTATTATTCGAGTCATTTGAACCACCATGTACTTCGACCTTGTATTCTTTAGCGTCGACACCTTGTTAACCCTGTTTTTTATTTTGGGCAGGACTGCTGGAAAGAAGTGGTTGGCCTTCATGTTTGGGGACACTTGTCGAATATAAAAGCATGCAAGTTCAGGCGACAGCTCGAGATGGACCACGTCAAGTGTCGAGAATTGTTGAGCTCTGTACTGCTCTAAGCAAGAGCGAGTCGCTTAGTGAGGGAAGCGATCTGTGGAGAAGCATCCAGTCGCCCGCAACTTTCATAGCCTAGAGAAAGAGAGAGAGGGAAATAAACTGTATTGTTAGACCAGGCTTCTTGAGCCCGAAGGTGGGTGGCCTCCTCAGTCCATGGCTCGCTACCGCCGCCCGAGCCCTGTTCACCAACTGTAGCTGGTTGTCAGGGTCTTGCGTCACCAGCAGAGCCTCCCACTGGTTTTCCGAATCTTCATCTGAACGCGCTTTGTCCTGCTTGTTATCGCCTGGTGGTGGTGATGACTGTGGTACGTGTGGGTTATTCCTGCACACCAGCACCATATGGCACAAAGTGTTGGGCGTGTGCGGCGGGCAGAACTTGCAGTCTCACCCGTAGGTGCACGGATACAGGGCGTGCAGCAGTGTTCCGTGCGGGTACGTTCCAGCCTGGAGTGTTCTCCAGGTCACCGCTTGTTCCCTACTTATTGTCTTATGCGCGGGCGCCGGCTGCCGATGCTAGAAGATCGGCGACGCAAGGCGACGCGACGCCGGCGTCCACCAATCAGAGGCTGCAACACATCACTGGCGACCACCAATCAGAGGTCGCGAAACCTTTGGCTGTTACGCCGGATGATGGCCGCCGATGCTAAGGCGCCGACACGAACGATCGTCCGAGTTCTTTGGACGCACGACGCGCGCGACAGTGCTCCTGAAAGACACGTGTTTTTTTACTAGGCCGACACGACCGACGACAATGGGTTGTGGCTTTGCGACGAGAGTTCGTGCCGAGTTCGAACGACGCCGACAAATCCAACCTGCCGACTGTCATTACGCGGTCTCAATGCGATCGTCTGCTAAAACATCGCACCGAATCATGATTGCGGCAACGCCTGTGCTTGTTGTGTGTATATTTTCTTGTGCTATAAACGAATGGAAACATGCTTTCGAAGTCCGAAGTTGAGATAATCAGCACTCGTCTACTGCCGATGCTGTTTACATTACCCGTAGGCCTAGCGCGTCCAGTCGAGTTCGTAAACTGGCTAGTGAATGAGCCCAGCTGAGAAACTCTGCCGAAGGAAATGAATTTTCAAATCGGTTATGTGCTGCAGCGATTTGAAATATGGGATTCCTGACTTCGTGTGGCGTGTGGTATGGTGAATGAACCGTGTGAAACTTAGGTTGGTGAACCGCGGCGTGTTTCGTGTGTGAATTATGTGGCTTCAGGTGACTCAAGTTTAACGGCCGAGCTCTGAGTTGATTCCAGTGGCAAAGATAACTTTCGAAAGTGAAGGACGCTAGTAGCCGAACAAGGGGAAGTACATCTTCAGCTATGCCGTCCGTTTCAGCTGAGAGTGCGCTCTTCGGTTCGGCATGTGAAATCTAGTTCAGTAGAAGTTCACAGTACTCCTTCACGCACTTCTTTCAAGTGCAGGTATCTCATGGGCTAGTTGGGATAAATCGCTCGTGCAGCACTCAAGAACGCTGACGCACTGAAGGGAACGTGATAGAGCACTGTTATGTTTGAGTGTGTGTCCTTGTACTTGAGCACTGCAAAAAGAAATGATCTGTTTGCAATATGTGCACCGTGTGCAATGCATAGGAGCACCTGCATCTTACAAGACCTATGCATGTATGCGCGTATACTAGGGTTACTTCAATGCCTGCTTGAGAAGCAGCTCGTACTGAGTCAATGAAACTGTAATTGCCTTTTCATCTCTTTTTTCTTTATGGAAAGAGCAGATGGTGTGAGTGCATTGTAGGGAAGGGAAAAAGCGGTGATCAGTGCTTTGCGCAGTCGGTATGCTAAACTGCCCAAATCTCTTCAGCTTGCACTAAACAGTTTCTCGCTGTGATACTACAAACTGTACTCGGGAAAAAGATGGCCTCAAAACCAAGTTCCTAATGCATCTTCGCGGAATGTGCTTAATTATCAAGTTAGCACTTGCACTACAAGAATATGCTGATCCGAAGCATATGCGCTTCGGATAATACGTTTTGTAAACGTGAATGACTGGGCCCACAATAACAAACTTTGTATTAGCACTCAAAACAGTGCTGCGCCATGCGTATCAGCCACAACAAAACTGCTGTGTGCCCAACCTACTTCCTCGAAGGCACCCCTATGAAGACTAGGAATGGTCGACAATTTTTTATTCGATTAACGATTAATCATTCATCATTTTAGACTTTCATCGATTAATTGCTTCCAATGGAGGGTTTTTCATTTTTGCTGGGCACCTTGAAATGAGAAAAAATAGTTATCTACTGTTCTATGACCCTATATTAATATTTAAATGGTGCAACCAAGTTAGAAATAAAAGTGTATAAAGTTTAATCATTAATTTCCTAAAGATTAAATAAAGTTGGCACTAGTGGCCTTTGAACATATAAACACTATATGTTATAAAATGGCACTTTGAGCAGCATTAAACAAGATAAATTGAACTAGCGAATCCCTGTACAATAAAGTTAAACAAGTAATAAGGACACGTAAAAGCTGACGCTCTTGCACGCTTAGCATTGACATGTGTCCCAAAAGTAAGAGCGCCAAGCATTTTTCAGAACTCTAAGGATGCAATCCATAATAACTTTAGCGTGATCCACAAGACTCCACACCAAACATGTCTGAACCATGGACTTACTCGCGAGGACGTGACACTGTTGTACCGCTTCAGAACCAACTCCGCATACAATCCGGCTTGGCCATTCAAGACTGGACGTTGCGCTTCCCCGCTCTGTGCCTTTTGTGGTGATATCGGCGACATTGGACATTTGACAGTGAATGCCTGAGTGTTTCGCACAGGACCTTTGAAGACGTCGTTTTCCCCGGAGGGCCCATGACAATCAAGAAGAGATGCTGATTGCCTTCATGTGAGACACGGGGCTATCGACACCTGGTGACACACCTCTGATCCGAACTCATTAAAGGCTCGGGCGGAACAACTGCCCGCTATGTATGCCAGGCTAACCCCGCCTGCTGCAAAACCGCCACCACCACTCCCAAAACCATGATTTAGGATGTTAAGCCACGTGCTCTTGTCTACAGAGCGAAGGAATGCCAATTGGCTGGGAGGTTCCGGTGAAACCAACACTTTCTTTGAATGGCCACACAACCAGCATGCGAGAATAGATGCTCAGAAGCTAGAGATTTGCTGGAATAAACATGAACTTTTTCGTGATGCTGCTTTTTCGTGATACGTGCTCCAAACCAGTGCGCATGCTGTGTCACGTCTTTGGTCGACTGGGAGTGACACAACGATCCACGACTGGGTTGCTATAGTATGCCTTGAATTGGGAGGTCATTTCGAGTCTCCAGCTTCGGATGGTATGTTGGTCTGTGCGGTGTGGGGGAAGAGAGGGGATTCATTCGGCTCGGCATCACTCGGGACTCAGAAAGACAGCCGGCAGTCGCTCTACGACAGCCGCACAGTCATTGCTCGAGCTCTATCATTCTAGTAAAATTTCAAAAATTTCGCGCAACTCCTGTCAAACTCTCGAAAACGATTAATCAAACATTTCTATTCGATCAAGCCGAATAAATGAAAGGTGAACATCGATGAAGAATAATTGTTTTGCGGGATACCTTTAATCGATTAATCCTTCATTGATATTACCAACCCTAAGGAAGACCATTCGGGCCCTTCCCATTCTGGGTGTAATATTCAGCCCTTCTCTCTACTTTTCCGCACATGTCGCCAGGCTCGTCGCACTTTCTGGGGTTTCTGACCTGTCTCTCTCTTCGCTGTGGACCTGAGGTTTTGAGAACACTGTTCACTTTTCTGTGCCACGGCTTGAGTAGAGCTTATCAGTATAGCCCCCGTATTAAATTCACCTTTACCATACCTGCCTTCTCTTTCTCTCCTCCTCCTCCTTAAATTCACTTCGCTGACAAACTTGGACTTGTTCAGCGCCGGGCAACACACACCCTCTGCTCCCATCTTTTCGGTTGTCGCAAGCTCATGCCAGCCTACGAGGATGGCCTCAAAACCCTCAAGTGGCACACCCTGCAATACCAGCGCTGCATTGCACTAGTCAGTATATTCTGCAGGATGCTTTATGACTCCGTCTTCATCTTTCTCATCTTTCTTCTTCAGTCCGTCTGAACAAGCGGTAAGGACAACCTGAGCCCCATAACGCCTGTGTGGTCCAACACCGCAACTCCAGGATTATGTCTGGCATACAGAGCTTTCTCTCCACCCCCTGGCCATTAGGAGTCCCCTTCCTTGGGAATGGACGGAATCGGCGCTCCTGCGCGCTCTGCACCGTCGACTACCCAGTGATTTCCCTGTGTGTGACGTGCTCTGCGAGTGAGCAAGCGTGTGTGTGTTTGTGTGTTTGAGTACGGGCCTTCTGCACCCTGCAAATTCCTACTCTAGATGGCTATCAGACGCTCTAGTTTACAGGCCTCAGCCTTATCTTTAAGCCTTGCGAGCTGTCTAGAGTGCCATGGTACTGCTAAGATTTTTACAATTATTATTATTACAATGACCCCTACGACCAAATTGAATCTGTTTAAGCCAGCATGACACGTAATTTATAATTTTTTGGGAGCTTCGTGCACTATCATTCTTCTGAAGAGAGCGCCGAAGCTGTATGCCTTCTTGATGAAAATGGTGATTTCTTGAACACTGCTGATACCTTTGCAGAACATTTCTGTTCTGTATATATATGCTGTAAAGGATGCTTCAAGTAACCTTCCTTCTCAGTCTGACACAGTGTGTACGCTATCAGTCAATAAAGGCCTTGTTTCCAAATGTATGAAGTGCCTCAAACCTTCCTTTTCTTGCGGTGCTGATGGTATTCCTCCCACACTGCTTAAGACGTATGGAAGTGTACATTTCCCTGTTCTCTCAAGCATCTTCGATAGTTGCCTAAATTCTAGCACATTTTTTAGCATTTGGAAGGTAGCATGGATATTGCTCGTGCACAAATCGGGTGATAGAAGTGCAGTTATTAGAGAGTAATAGTTGAGCGGCTCAGCGGGCCAGCGGGCCCAGCGAACGAGCGGAGACGCCAACTGCGCATGCGCGGCCCGCTGGGACATCCAGCGTGTTCACGGAGCGCGCCGCTCGCCCGCTCATTTCGTCTCTTCAGCGGAGCGTGCGCAGCGGACGAGCGTGCGAGCGTTTTCAAGAAGCGGCAGCGAACGCGAACGTTCTTTTCGCATAATATTTCTTTTCTTTTTTCAATATTTTTCTTTTCCTTTTTTTAATATTTCAAATAATATTCTTTTCGCAGTAACTTCAATTTTATTCGGCAGGTAACGCAGCAAAGTCTCTGCTTGATCGAGAGTAACTTCAACCTTGTTCAACAGATGGCGCAGCAGTACTATCCGCTGAAACGAGCGGGGCGTCGCTCAGCTATTACTCTTCTTTTCATCTTGCGCTCCGCTGTCCCCTCCCCTCCATCGCTGGGCCCGCTGGCCCGCTGAGCCACTCAACTATTACTCTCTATTAACTACCGGCCCATATATATCTTCTGCGCTGCGTCAAAAATGTTTGAATCGGTGTTGTATTCCTGGCTTTGTGTTCGTGCTAAGAACATTTTAATCGATTAACAGCATGGCTTTGTATGCCAACGCCTTGAAGCTATTTAAGACTGTCAACAGTGTTCACGACTGCATTGACCTCCAAAAAGACATTTTTTCTCTCTAAAACTGGTCAAGAAACAATAACGTACCCTTAAATGCTTCCAAAGTTATGGTATTAAGTGATACGCGGAAAACCCACCATGTGCAATCTTCATGCACCCTTTGGGATGCTCCACTGCCCAGGGTCGACGAAATGAAAGATCTTGGTGTGTACTTCGAGGAAACGCTAAGCTTCTGTTCACAGGTCAATTGTGCACAATGTACCCGTCACGCTCTTGGAATTGTATGTCGTACATTGCATGATTTCCACTCTCCTGTTCTGTTTCTGAAATATTATTCTGCTGTGTGCCTTCTACTACTAGAGTTTGCAGACTCTAGACTCTGTAGATTGGGGTGCAACGTGCAAATCTAATTCTGACCTTATTGAACGCGTCTAGAATAAATTGACACCAATCTTCAAGCACCATTTTTGACATTCTGGCGACCATAGTCCATCTCTCTCAAATATATCTCAACTCACACCTCCAGACTCATGACTTATTAAATCAGACATTTTGTTCCTGTATAAGGTGGTCCATGGGATTATACCTTCTCCAAAGCTTTTTGATCATGTGCAATCTTTTTGTGCTGAAGCAGTATAGCAGGCAACATTCCGCATTCTCTGCCTGGCCTTGTTGCATTAAAGACTGTCCTACATATAGCTCGACTCCAAAAAACATAATTGTGCCTGCATTAACATATTTCATAGTTCATTTCTTATGTATTGTATACATGTAGATAATCATGTTGTACGATTAACTGCCTTTTACGCTTCCTTGTTTACTTTTTCTCTATTTGTTTCTCTATCTCAAATTGTTTTGTCTACCACATTTGTGTTCTCTGTGCATCTTGTCTCGGATATTGCTTTTAAAGTGCATCAGTACGAAAGCTCTCTAGCTGTTCCTGGGCACTACAATAAATATTTGATTGATTAATCTTATAATTGTAGTATAACATAGTAGTTTAAATATGTACTAGTACATTATTTCAGTTCAGTAGCGTTTGACAACAATTAAAACGGACACCGACCACGAATGTTTAAAAATATATAATAAGTAGCTTTTGTGCAATATTGTTATAGTGAGAAAATTCTTTAAAGCATCAATTCAGTGCAATAAAACACTATTTGCCTGATCACATGCATTGTGCTTTTAATTTCTTCGGAGATTTAATAACGATTGGCTACCATGTCCAGTGTTGTGCCATAAAATAATACGACACAGCATATATTACCTGAATCACAGAACAGATTGAATGTCTTTCTCAATCAAAACATCATAGTATGCTAAAAACAATGTACAAAATGGTATTTCTTATTTTTTGTGCGGTATCTTAAAGGAACACTGAAGCAAAACAATAAATCAACTTAGACTGATAAAGTATGCTTCGAAAACTTTGCTGTCGTTAATTACAATGCAATAGGAGAAATATTTAAAGAGAAAATGAAGCTCAAAGTAAATTTTTTGAATATCTTGAGGAAACCCTATCCTCAGCACTTCAGTGTAACGTCACGACTTCTAAAGTAATTTTTAGTATGTGGGCCATGTTGGCTCAGTAAATGTTCGCGATACTTGCCATATTCAGTCTTGGGCGCCTTTAGAACACAATGTAGTCAGTCTTTACCGCTAAAGAATTAACTGAGACCTAGAAGACGCTGTCAAAATCTATGACGTCACGGTGAGCTGGTGCGGGAACTTCAAGGTAGCGTCGCCACTCACCTCTGTGTTTCTCGTTTCTTTCTGGCTTACCAAGCGGGTTCTCACGGTAAGAGTGGTGTTTTTGGTGTTGTGGAAGGGTAATCTACTTATACAGAAGAAATTATTTTTTCCTTTAGTGTCCTTTTAAGTGTATAAATTGTGAAAAAACCGGTTTATATATTTTTTGGTATTATGAAAATGAGCTGCCCCCCTACATTTGAATAAGTGCTTCAATAGTACGACATGGCAAAGGCAAGTAAATACACCTATTAGAATCCTTCGATTCTGGACTTTGTAGTATATGAGGGTATGTGATTTGATTAATGCCGAGAAAGACAGACTTGGCATCTTGAAACCAGTTATAATAGAACATGACCTTTACATAGTGAAAACTTTTCTACCCTTACACTCAATGCTGCTCAATGTAAAGGCCTCCTGATGCGGTGCTGATGCTTCAAAACAACCGAGAAAAATAAATGAGATGCTCCATGGGCAAGATTAGACAGAATCGAGGTTCAGTAGAAAAGCTACGAATTTGGTAAATTTTAGCTGTTCTAAATGTCTCTTTCGGAGGGCTACAGATGTTTCAATTTTTTTGATGATCTTTTCTGAACCTAATTTTTCACGTTTCTTTCATACACGAACAACCATAATTATATGTATAATACAGAGTTTTCAATGACACTTTGGACACCCAATTCTTTCATATTTTGGCTGTACGATGAACTACCAAAAATGAAATAGTACGACAGTTTTAATCTGATATGGCATGGTCGTGCAGCTGTTAGCAAAGCGACCTTGTAGAGAGGCGACGCCAGCAGCCGAGCGCAAGCGCTGATAGTCGATATCTTGTGCGCTATTGTTAGCTCAAAGGTAAAAAGAAACTGTTGCGGCAGGCGTATATTCATTAATCAAACGTGTTTTTTGTATATCTAAAAGAGCATACAGATCAATAGCTTATTCTTTCAAGCTCAGTTAACAGAAGGCTGTTTTAGTCTGGACTTGGACGTTGAAGACCAAATGGTCAAGCACCAGTGCACCGAAGCCGAGGAGCGAGCGTCGGCGTGCGTCAGAGCTTGTGGCCAGCGGTTGCGTGCCCTTTCCCTCCAACCGACACGAAGCGACGCGTTGGCTTGTCGGCGCGCGCCGAAGCGCGCCGACGCATGCCAGTGGTTGGGTCTTTAGCCGCGAAAACACAGGAAGGGCGGACTCTGGCCCCGCCGCAGGTGACTTAGATACAGCCGCGTGGGCGAGCGCTCGAGGCGCAGAACGCGCCCCCCCCCCCTCCCACCATCCCCCGGAGCCTCCCTAGCGGTGGGAGCGTGCGCCCGCAGTAAAGCGCAGCCCCTCCACCTCCCTACCCTCCGAGCGGAACGTGTAGGGTGAATGCACGCTTCTCGGGCGTGCATGCCCCAGCCGCGATTGCCGGCTCAGCATATACAGCATACGGCGTGCGGGTACGATTTTGTCGCCCTTGAACTTTATACGGAAGCTTACGGCGACGGCGACAGCAGAAATTCGCTTGGAGTGTCCATATAATTGGTATCGCAATAAAATGCATATAAAGTGCTATATAAAAAATTCTGGGATCAGTCTTTTTAATAATGAACATTACTGTAGTCTTTCTCTTTCTTTCTCCGATATTTCCATTGCTGTTTTGCTTCGGCTTTCAGTTGGAAGTCATATTTCATGCCCGCCGTGAGTCCATCCATCCAAACGCAGAAACGTCCGGCAGGGGCCCTCGGGAGCTTTAGCACGCTTCCATGTAGCGGTTGCCACAAAACTTTCGTTTTCACGTCACTCATTGAGTTCTCCACTTCAGCGACACCAAAGAAGGTACGAAATAAGTGCTTCATATGCACGTCATACTCTCCGAGCAGCACACGCCACCATAAAAAAAAGGTTTATCCTTTTTTTTTATGGGAACCCGTAGAACACGAAAGGAATACGTGTCTTCCCAGAAGGTGTTGCGTATTTGCTTCGTGAACTCACGGTCCGCTACAGCGAAAGGCTGACGTTTTGCGGGCCGGCGACCACGTTGAAAGTTTGCTTAGCGCGCGGCATCCTGTTGGCAAGCGCCGTCTTGCTGGCGAGTGGCTTCGGAGAAGGTGCGAGCATTTTGGTCCGGCTCCATAGTGGCTAGGGCAGCCAGTCAAGCTGCGACGCGCACAGCTGCAGGAATGCCAGTGGCAGAGTTCGCACCGCGCGCCCCGAACGCGCGAAGGGATTCTGCTTCACGCTGGCTTGTCTCTCGCAGGAGCAAAGCGAGATTCGAGCAAAGCGACGCCGTTGCCTTTCGACGCCGCTTAGCGCAGCAGTTTTCTTAGTCGCTGCCATTCCAAGCGAAGCAGTAAGCGGCATGTAGGCTCTGCTGATGCACGTTGACGCTGATTGCAATTCAAGCGAGCATAAAATTTCGCAAATAGAATACGTTTGGGAATACTAGATAGGAATGAACATTGAGGCTTGCCTTTGTACTTTGTTACTTTGGCTGAGTAATCTAATTTGAAATGACTCCCATTAGCATGTAGTAACACTGTTGATCTTACACCGGTAAATAGATAAGTAGCTTAAGAAATCTGGATGATTGCTATAAATTAGAATGAAGGAGCTATACCATCTAATAACATTATCATTAGTCTAATATTATTATTTATTTGCAAAAAAACAAAAAAAAAACAAAACAAAAAGAACAGGCTAACCGCGGCGGCGTCTGAGGCTGAGCGGAAAGGTGAAAAACCCTGCGGCAAGTGCGCCTGCCAGCTTGCCGTGGGCCTACGTTCCTGCATTATGCATAGCGCGTATTGACATGCCTTTCTTGTTAGAGGTTCACAGTATACTAACAGCGCGAGACACAGGATAACAATGTGGACGACAGGCGTGTCTTTTAGAATGCTGTGATGCCACGTACAGGTTTCTACACCAGTGACGGTAGCTGCTGAAAAGTTTGATGTGTCGACTTTTGCGCCTTTTGCAATGTTCAGAGATGACTTCTATATATTCACAGCACACGCACCGTGATGGACGAACCAGGCCAGCGCTGAGTTTGAATTTCGCTACGCAATTTCCCTTCCACGTTTAGTAATCACACACAGATAATTTGTGCCTTCCTTCAGGCTTTCACGTTGGTGCTTGTTGTTGCGTTTGGTGCAAGAATATGGTCAGGTCAGACACCGATTACGCGCAATCGCGAGCAATATACACACATTTCTCCAAAAGCTGACGCTGAGCCCAGGTAGCAATCATGATCTTTTTGCTCTGACACGATGACATCGCTGCAGCCAAATACTTGACGTGTGGTGATGGTCGCTATATGAGCTTGTTGATAGGTCATCTTGCAATATGTTGTAGCGCAGGCAGAACGACAGACCTAGAAGGCACACGGGACAACGCACAGCGCTGAACAACTAGCTGCGAAGTTGTTACGTATGCCGTGTCTCTTCGCACTGAACTTGAGAAACTGCCAGTTGCGTCACTACAAAACAAATTTCAACTTCAGAACTTCAAAACGTTTTTAAATGAAAAAAAACACGCATACTATTTGCTACTGATAAAGACACGTCAACAATATTTTAATTCATTACTTTAAACGAATTATGCGGCGTGTGCCACAAAACCTGGCTGCAAGCAACCCTCGGCGTCACACCAGTCTCATTGTTGAAA
This sequence comes from Dermacentor silvarum, assembly GCF_013339745.2. Taxonomy (NCBI): domain Eukaryota; kingdom Metazoa; phylum Arthropoda; class Arachnida; order Ixodida; family Ixodidae; genus Dermacentor; species Dermacentor silvarum. The sequence continues at coordinate 29,958 of NW_023606972.1, read as the reverse complement.
TCGCAATCATGTGAAATGCGCCCTCTAAAGATCGCATTGCGACGCGTGCAACTGCACCGATTTACGTCGTTCCAGTCACAGCCTGTGAAACAGCCTTAACACGGGTAACGTTTCGTGCTGCGGAGGATCACCCAGCGTGAAGCCCCAACGAGGAGTGGAAAGTGTGCGCGAGCGGCTCGTGTGCAGACACCACGTGCGAGAAGAGGACCCTCGGCCCGGCCTACAGAGCCGACTGCCAGCGCGGCTGCTACTGTTCCAACGGCTTCAACCGCGGAGAACAAGTGCGTTACCGAGGACCTGTGCCTGCCGGTGTAGCGTGTCATCACTTTGACACCTCGTTTGATCGGTCAGCGGCTCGTGTCGATATCCTTGGAAAGTCTCGAATGCCATTCCGCATGAAGGAATATTACAGATGAATTTCTTCACATTTATTTCTAGCCACGAAGAGAACATTCGTACAAAAAACTGAGCAATCGAAATGTCTTTGAGTAAGAAACTACTTAATATAGCCTTTATTAGTATTTGATTATGGGAACTACATACTACTTAAAACTTGCTCCAACATATAAAAAAAAGATCACTATGAGCATTGCGTTACCATGCCAGCTCGTAAATCAGAGTTTCATGGCGTCAAATTGAGCATATGAAAAAGGACCGTATACGTTGGGTTATGTCGTTTTTCGTTATGTATTCTGTCGCGAGAAAAAGTCTTAAGACCGGAGATGCCACGAAAAGTTATAGCTGTTCGCAGCTTATAGAGAGAGGGGGAGGGGAGAGGAAAACTGAAATCAAGTAGTGCAACGAACGTGTCCTTGTTCGAGCACTATATTGCCTTACGACGGCTGCAACCAGCACAGCTGTGCTAGAAAAAAAAATTGGGTCGTTTGCTGCTGCCCGGGTGTGCTCCATATACTGCACCAAGGCCTTTTTCTTTTGTTCTAAACTTTTCCGGTCTCTGTAACTGCGTTTTCTGCTTTCATGTTTGTAAATGTTCACAGTCTACTACTCCCTGCTCTAAAGTTCTTAGAAAACTTGAAGGTATCTAATTAAATAACTGGATCCTACGCACAGGCCTCGATAGCTTAGTGGCTATATGCCGTTATTACGGTAAGCACGAGGTCGCTCGATTCAATTCTGGGCTGCCGAAGCCGCATTCCGTTCGGGGCGGAATATCATGAACTGTCATGTGTACCGAACATTTGGAGCGGGTTAAACGAACATCAAATGCCTTTTCGTAATCTGCGAAAGCCATATAGAGAGGTTTAGTGTACTCTGCAGATTTCTCGATTACCTGATTGATGACATGGTATGATCCAATGTCGAATATCGCTTCCTGAAGTTGAGATGTACGCATTCATAGAGGCATTGCGTAATCAAGGAGTACAGGAGGCATACGTGAATATCTCGGGAAATATCAACAAAGATTCCACAGCTGCCTTGGTTCGCCACAAGAGAAGTGGAAAGTTACCTATCAAGAAAGGGGTCAGGCAAGGAGACAAAATCTCGCCAATGCTATTCACTGCATGCTTAGAAGAAGTATTCAAGCTCTTAGAATGGGAAGGCTTAGGATTTAGCATCAATGGCGAATATCTCAGCAACCTTCAGTTTGGAGAGGACATTGTCATATTCAGCAACAATGGGGACGATTTACAACAAATGATGGGGACCTTAACCGAGAATGTGTAAGAGTTGGGTTGAAGATTAATATGCAGAAGAAAAACAATGCCTAATAGCCTGGCAAGGGAAGAAGAATTCAGAATCGCCAGTCAGCCTCTAGAGTCTGTAAAGAAGTTTGTTTACCTAGGTTAATTACTCACATGAGACCCTGTTCATAAGACCGAATCTCACAGAAGAATAAAATTGGGTTGGAGTGCATACGGCAGCCATTGCCAAATCCTGACTGGGAGCTTACCACTGTCGTTGAAAAGAAAAGCGTACAATCATTGCATTTTACCGGTGCTAACATATGGGGCAGAAACTTGGAGGTCAAGAAAGAAGCTCGAGAACAAGTTAAGGACCGTGCAAAGAGCGATGGAATGAAAAATGTTAGGCCTAACGTTAAGAGACAGGAAGAGAGTGGTGTGGATCAGAGAGCAGACGGGGATAGCTGATACTCTAATTGACATTAAGAGAAAAAAAATGGAGCTGGGCAGGCCATGTAATGTGAAGGATAGATAACCGTTGAACCATTAGAGTTACAGAATAGGTATCAATAGAAGGGAAGCGCAGTCGAGGACGGCAGAAAACTAGGTAGGATGATGAAGTAGGAAATTTGCAGGCACAAGTTGGAATCAGCTAGCGCAAGACAGCAGGGGTGGGACTGCCCAAAGTAAATTTGGAGCAATTCTTGGAGCAAGTAAAACTGCATTTTGGAGCAGTATCGAGCAGGCCAATGTGAATTTTGGTGGAATAATGGAATATGGCAGCGCACTTCGAAACCACGATGAAATAGTGAATAAACCAACACAAAGCGCGTAGTAGAAGCATGCTTTTAAGCTATAGTGTACTAGAATACAGAGGAGTGGATCGAGCGGCAGCACGGCGTATGTTTTCCTGTAAAGCCGAAAACATCGGAGGAACTACAATCGAACTATGTATTCCCGCACCGACGCTCATGATGATAGCGGAAAATGTTCTCAAATTATGTAGTCCAATCTACATAATTTCTGGGTGAGCATATGTCACCGCAGACCCAGAAAGCCGCAATCAACCATGGGCTGGTATAACGTAAAAATACTCCTATCTGTCTATTGCGGTAGGAATTATATGGGCACTCATTGCGCATTTCTGCTGTCGTCATCGCCGGATGTTCTGGGATGTTCTGCATAAAGTCCAGGGGCGATAAAATCATCGCCGCGCGGCGCGCGCCGCATGCTGTATGTGCGAGTGAAAGCTTGCGAGATCGTCGGCTCAATATCGCGTGCGCAGGAGAGGAAACTGGAGAGAAAGCGCGCGTCTTCCGTCGCGAGCACGGAACAGGGGCGATGGTGAGGGAGGGGGGGGGGGGGGGGGCGGCGTTCTACTGCGGTGTCTGCAGCGCATGGCGCGGCCAGGCAAGACCCATCTAGAAAGCGATCTGCGATGGGGACGAAGTGCGATTGCGGGTAGCTTCGTGGGCGCTGTTTTCGCCGCTTAACTCGCGCTGAAGCGAGAAGCTGCATGTACGAAGATCATTTCGCTCGCTGCTGCTGCCGTGTTTCCTCACTCCAGCGTTTTGACAGCGAGTTTGTGCAGTCACCGAGTGAGATGTGTTCTTGTTTGCTTGTTCGCGCGTGACACCATGCTTGTTAATTTAGTTAGTAAGCCAATGTTTCCAAGATAAAATTACTGTCCTTACTTCGTAGAGATGTATACTACTTTACTATCGCAATCGATGCTTCGCCTTTCGGTATAAACCGCGACCTTTTATCCCAAATCCGCCATTAGCCCTCCGCGATATGTCAAAATGTTTCAGGAGTAGCCCATATGGGCATAAAAACTGATTAGAATATTTTTGCGGCATAGTGGCTCTGGGGACAGAGACGCCAACCCACTGAACCCGCTGCAGCGCGCGCCTCCTTGATATCTAGTTCACTCGGAGTGCCCTTTTCGTTGTTTTGCGCCTCAGCTAGGGTGCGCTGCGTTGCTCGGCCCACACAACCGTATTTTAGTACACTCTATATACAGCCGTCCTGGCCGTTCGGGCAGCAGTGGCAACAGCCGGGAGTGGCCGCGTGCGCGCCGGCCACTGCGTACGCTGTATTATGTAAGATAGGGTGGCACATGACACCCATAATACTTAGAGAAGGGAAACTGTAGATTCCAGTGCAACAGAAGTAAGAGTTACGGTGGCGTCGTGAACTAAAGTATACGACCGAGATGTGGCGCTGTCAAACAGAAAACTTATATCATCATCATTACGTAGGCAGCAATACGGCCGCTGCGGTAGCGGCTGGTAGGGCTGCTCGCTCGCTGGTTTTGGGCATTTTGTTACCGCTGTTAGAGCTGTTTTCGTGTGTATTGTACTCTAGGATGGCTACAGATATCTTTATTACGTCGCCAGATGACCGACAGGCCTCGACGGGCAAATAAAAGCTACAGGAATTTTGAGAATTGTTTGCTAATACGTAAGCATTGTTTGTCTCGGTTGTGACTCCACTTTTGCTTACTGGCTTTTCCTAGCTTATGCGCGTCAACCCATGGCCTTTCCGGTGGCAAAGAATGCTTAGGATTTAGTAGACAATTTTACAATTTTTCCGGCGCATCCGGCCCCTTGAAAGCGATCCTACCGATTGTGCTGGGCACGATCGCGTCTTTAATTTTAAGTTTGCCAACCCCCAATTTCAAGTTGGCCCACTGCCAATTTTCAAGTTGGCCCACCCCCGAAATTAGGTAGATCCACCCCCCAATTTCAAGTTGGTACAATCCTACATTTTAAGTTGGCGCACCCTGAAAATGAAGTTGGCCCATCCTAAATACAATTTGGCCCGCCTCCAAATGTAAGTTGAACCACCCTTACACCGAAACTTCTAGTTCGCCCACCCCTAAATTTAAGTTCAGCCATTTGCGGCTTTCAGGTTGGCCCACAACCAAATGTAAGTTTGTCCATGTCCAAATTTCAAGTTGTTCGACCAGTAAATTTAAAATGACCCACCCACAAATTTTAAGCTGGCATAACTCCAAATGTTAGTTTCGCCACCCACCCCCATTTAAGTTGGCCCACCCCCAATTTCAAATTGCCCCCCCCTTACTATAAGCTAGTAGTATGTGGCTTTTAGGTGGGGGATATGAGGAGATAAGTTCAGCGCCGTAACTCTCTCTCTCAAACGAGGTCACCGCAACCGTGCTGCATTGGAAAGGGGATTGGGGAATAAAAGAAGATTCTAGAGTGAGTGGCAGAGGGAAGGCAGCAAGCAGGCAAGAGGAAGCAAATGGGGCACTTGGAGCCACGCTCCTAAGTGGGTTTAACCCTATGAGGATAGAAAAAATTGCTGGCAAGGAAGGGACGCTCTTCAAATGAAGCCAGCGCTACCATATTATAGTGGGTAGAAAGCTGCACTTTATTGTGTGTGCAGCGACTGCAGTGCGTGGTCATCTTTTTTTGGACAAAGCTGCATCTACAGCCCCTTTGTATGGGTGCAACCCGACTGCAATGAGCATGGTTAATTTCTGCATATTGGATGAACTACGCTCGCCAGCCCCGAATTTCCATTTGCCTCACGCCCAAATTTTAATCTGGCCCACCCCAAATTTCAAACCGGCCCACTCCCCAATTTTATATTGACCCATCCCCAACTTCAAGTGGAGTCACGTTCAAACTTGTAGTGGACGCACCCCCAAATTTCAGTTGGACCACCTGCAACTTCAAATTTCATCATCAACGTTAGCCAATATTTATGTCCACTGCAGAACAAAGGCATTCTCCAATTACCCCTGTCTTGCACTAGGTGATTCCAACTTGCACCTGCAAATTTCCTAACTTCATCATCCCACCTAGTTTTCTGCCATCCTTGACTGCGCTTCCCTTCTCTTGGTATCTATTCTGTAACTCTAATGGTCCACCGGTTATCCATTCTATGCATTACATGGCGTGCCCAGCTCCATTTTCTCCTCTTAATGTCAACTAGAATATCGGCTATCCCTGTTTGCTCTCTGATCCACGCCGCTCTCTTCCTGTCTCTTAACATTAGCCCTAACATTTTTTGTTCCATAGCTCTTTGTGCGGTCCCTAAGTTGTTCTCGAGATTCTTTGTTAACCACCATGATTCCGCCCCTTATGTTAGCACCTGTAGAATGCAATGATCGTGCACTTTTCTTTTCAACGACAGTGGTAAGCCCCCAGTCAGGATTTCGTAGTGCCTGCCGCAGGCACTCCAACCCAATTTTATTCTTCTGTAAGTTTGCATCTCTTGATCAGGGTCCCCTGTGAGTAATTGAACTAGATAAAAGTACTCATTTACAGACTCTAGAGGCTGACTTGCAATCCTGAATTCTTGTTCCTTTGCCAGGCTATTGAACATTATATTTGTCTTCTGCATATTAATCTTCAACCCCACTCCTACACTTTATCGCTTACAGTCCTCAAACATTTGTTGTAATTCGTCTCCATTGTTGCTGAAAAGACAATGTCATCTGCAACCCGAAGGTTGCTGAGATATTCGCTGTTGATCCTCACTCCTAAGCCTTCCCATTCTAAGAGCTTGAATACTTCTTCTAAGCATGCAGTGAATAGCATTGGCGCAATTGTTTGTCCTTGCGTGACCCTTTTCTTGATAGGCAACTTTCTACTTTTCTTGAGGAGAACCAAGGCAGCTGCGGAATCATTGTGGATATTTGCGAAAATATTCACGTACGCCATCAATACTCCTTGATTACGCAATACCTCTATGACTGTTGGTATCTCTACTGAATCAAATGCCTTTTCATCATTTATGAAAGCCAATAGAGAGGTTGATTGCACTCTTCAGATTTCTCTATTACCTGATTGATGACATGGATATGATCCATCGTTGAATATCCCTTCCTGAAGCCAGCCTGTTCTCTTGGTTGGCTGAAGTCAGGTGTTACCCTGATTCTATTGAAAATTATATTGGTGAATATTATATACAATACTGAACGCAAGGTAATGGGTCTATAATTCTTAATTTCTTTAACGTCTTCCTTCTTATGGATGCGTATAATGTTGACATTCTTCCAGCTTTCTGGTACACTTGAATTCGTGAGGCATTGTGTACAAAGACCCGCAAGCATTTCAAGGATGATATCTCCTCCATATTTGATTAAATCGACTGTTATTCCATCTTCTATAGCAGCTTTTCTGCTGGTCATGTCTTGCAACGCCCTTCTAATTCATCGCTAGTTATAGAAGGCACCTGTATCCTGTTCATCACTACTTCGAATGAAAGTTGCTTCGCTGCTCTGGATACTCTACAGGTCAGTTTAGAATTCTGCTGTTTTTATTATTTAATCGAAATTGCTGATGATCTTCCCCTGGATATCTTTCAGTGCATACATCTTGCCTTGTCCTATGCCAAGTTTTCTTCTCATTGGTTTTATGCTCCGTCCATATTTTACTGCTTCCTCAATCTTTTCGAGGTTATAACTTCTAATATGGTTTCAAGTTTGCCCACCCCCAATTTCAAGCTGGCCCACCCTCAAATGTCCTTTCAGCAATGGTGATCGCTATGGGAAAAAACTTACGGTGAAAGCACATGATACGCAACGTGGCTTGTTTCCTTCCCACCACGCGATGGCTACCAGCGGCTTCACTATCCTTTATGGGTAGGCATAGGTCGCTGCCACTCCAGCAATTTTTTATATGTTTCTAGGTTTAGGCCATTGCAAGGTAACTAACTAGCCCATGCATTTCCTAAGGATCCCTATGTATCTTTAAAAGTACTCTCTTTAAATTTTTTTGTTTAAATTGTGCCTTATCGCTTATAAAGCTACCACTTACCTACATTAACACTATTATAACGAATAATTTCTTCACAAATTACGCAGTTTTATGCAGATATAAAGCATTAAACTTTTCGGGTGATGGAGCTTGGGTAGTTGCACAGCCGTGGGTGGGTGGTGCACAGCCGTGTCGGACTTGCTTGCTGTAATTGGTGGAGGTTTGCTGGCTGTCCTGTAATCCTGGAATTGCGCAGCCGGACTCTCCCAGCCATCATGACCACCAAAAGCGCCATGAGCTTACCACATCCTGCACCCCAGTACTCCGTTTGCCCTGGCACACTCCGTCAGCGGGACCTTCCCATCTTCAGCGGCACTGACGATCACAACGTTGATGACTTGCTCTCACTATATGAACGCGTAAGTGTGAACAACAAATGGGATGACATCGTGATAATAACCACCGCCCCATTATAACTCGCAATTGGCCACTTGTGTTTTCGGAACCACGAAAGCGAAATCCCCAAGCTGGACTGTGTTCAAGACAAAGTTCACCGAGGTCTGCGACCGCCCTGCTGTTCGAAAGCTTCGTGCCGAACAGCGTCGGCAGTCACGCTCTCAGCAGCCTGGTGAGACTCATCAGCTATATCGAAGATTTCATCGATCTCTGTAAACGCGTCTATGCATCAATGACTGAGGGCAATAAAATGAAGCATATATTGACGGGTATCGACGAGGAAGCCTTTCAGATGATTTCAAAGAGCGTTTCAAATGCGCATTTCAAAGAGCCCCTCTACTGTTGCCCAAGTTATTCAGCTATGTCAAAGCTATGGCAAGCGCCGCCGACAACGCCTCGTCACCCACCACCCTGTTCCCCATCAGGAATCGTTATCCGGCTTAACCTCTCCTTTTCAAGATCACACCCTCTTCTCACAGACCAAGGCTTTCGTGTGGGAAGAAGTTGCTCACCAGCTGTCCCTCATCTCCAGCCAGCCAGAGTCAAGTTCGTCCCTTAGTCCGACTCTACGACACGTTATACAAGAACAAGTGTCCGAGGTCCTTCCATTGGATCAGGCGCCCAATTGACTTACGCCGTCGCACGACCACGTACACCGACGTTCCGGGCGCCGCCTCCGATGCCTAATTCCGTTTTTACCTCAACGCCGCCATGACCGCCAGTCCATCAAGTAATTAATCCCTGGCGCACAGCGGACAATCGGCCCATCTGCTATTCGTGTGGTATTCCCGGACACGTTGCACGCCTGTCCCACCGCCGTCCACTTCATCCACGTGACGACCCGGGCACAGCTACGTACGATTATCCGTTGTCTTATGCTTAAGACCGTGATTTACTCCTTCCCCGCCGAAGCTTTCGCCCAGTTTTTTACTACCGTTCTCCTTCTCTCCGTCGTCACTCGTTCTCCCCGATCCGTCGACGTCCCTCTACCGCTGACACGGAAAACTAAGTGGCTCAGTTCCTGACGCAAGAACTGTGTCTTCATGGTCGCAACGCTCAAGCCCTCGTTAACAGTCAAACGTTATTTATGTTGCTGTTGAAGGTGTCTCTGTGCTTGCTCTCATTGACACAGGTGCCGCCATATCTGTAATTGCCGAAAAATTATGCCGCACAATACGAAAAGTCACGACGCCTTTCTTCAGTCCATTACTCCGCACGGCCACAGCACAGCATACGAAGCCGGTGGCTGCGTGTATCCGCCAGACTTAAAATTCAAGGAGTGCTCTACACAGTCAAGTTCGTCATTCTTCCCCACTGTTCCCACGATATTATTTTAGGTTGGTATTTTCTTTCCCGTCCCCAAGCTGTCATTGATTGCTCCGGTGAAGTCACCTTCTGATTGCTTGGCAATGGCATATCTGACGACGTTTCGCTTTCCTGCACGAAGTTGTCCCTGACTTATGACATACAGATACCTCCGGACACATCCGTTCTGGCACCTGAATCCTGTGTCATTGCCTCCAACTCTACCGTACTCTTCACAGCTTCCACTGCTTTCGTTCATCACCACCTCTCCCCTTCCTATCTACACCTCAACAGCCAGACTATGACAGCTTGGTTTGCATAATACCATGGCCGAATAAATTGAAGCCCAGAAAGTAAGTCAGATCGAACGACTGAAACGTACAACGACAAGAAGGCACGTACTCAGAAAATACGTTACCCAACATCAGAGTTTGCCCCACGAGAGCCCCTGTCAATCGCACCAAACATCAAAGAAAACATTACAGTGGCCCCCATACCTGGGAATATGCACCCCGAACACCATAAAGGCAGGCGCGCTGTACGTACAATGGAACTGCACCGAGCATACGGCAACAACCTCGACACCTTCTATACAGACGCCGCGTGCTACCCCGACATTAGAGCCAAAGTGTTAGCGGCGGTCGACTGGAGGGGCGAAGCAGTATTATTAGCCACGATACGCACTGACAACTGCATGGAAGAGGAAGAATGTGCCATAGCCCTCGCCATCAGCGCTGAACCCCCAGTTAAGATCATATGTATTCTTACAGATTCCCAGCAAGCATGTCGAAACTACGCACAAGGACGGATTTCACCGATCGCTCATAAAATGCTACACAAGAAGCCAAATATTCCACTAGTTCACCTAGTCTGGGCACCTGGGCATGCGTCTCTCCGTGGCAATGGGCGCGTTGATGCGACAGCCCGAGGCCTCACTCTCCAGGCACCGGTGGAAGGCCAGTCCAACCCAGACAAGGTGGAAACAATACCGCTTACATCCACGCATATACTACAACACCACAGACTATCCCGTAGAAAATTCCTTCCACCACACGTGAAGCTAAACCGTGCAGATGCAGCCGCGTGGCGCCAGCTCCAAACTAATACGTTCCCTAGCCTTGCTCTCCGCCACACTTTTTACCCTAGCCAGTACCCCGACAAATGTCTTTTCTGTGGTGGACACCCAAGCCTCTACCATACTACGTGGGAATGCTCCCAACCACCCGGCCTACCTAGAATACCCAACGCCTCCCCATCCCAGTGGGAAGCCGCTTTTTCCAGCACAGCCTTCTACGACCAGCGATACCTGATCGACCGGGCCAGCCGAATAGCAGCAGCAAATGGGGCCCTGGACTGAGGGCGCCACCCTCTGGGACTTCGTAACAAAACACCAAATAAAGTTTTCTACTACTACTACTACTACCCTCCCACTCCCAACCACGCTGCTTGGCCTTCAAGCTGGTGTGACTCTCCTTCATGTATACAACCACTTCCCATTCTCGATTACGTTGCTTCACGGTGAATCTCTCGGCACTGTCACCCTTACCACGTTGGAACTTCCTGTTGGATCATCAAAAGTCAACACCCTCTACTGTAGTCCCGTAACTGCCACATCGCCTGAAGACGTTTTCAGCCATGTCATCGACAACGCCTTAAACTCCAAGCAACGCCATGACCTTCTCCTCGACAAATTTCGCCCTGCTTTTGACAGCCATAGCGCTTTTCTGAGCCGAACGACGACTGTATGTCACCGGGTAGACCTCTCCTGGGGTACGTCACACCGCACCGGAACGTCGCAGCGTGACATCAGCGGCGCACGTGCGGTGACCCTGGTTGGAAAAAAACAGCCGCCGCCGGCTTTCTGCATGGTGCAGTCGCGCAGTAGTTGGTGTCGGTGGGCGCCACGTGGACGCGTATTTTTATTTCTTTTATTATTGCGATAGCAATTATATGGACACTTCAACCGGATTTCTGCCGTCGGCGTCGCCGTCGCCGTGAGGTTCCGTATAGATAAAATCTTCGCCGCGCGCCGTATGCCCGAGCGGAAGCGTGCGGGGACGCGCGCTATCACGGAGAGCGAACGCGCAAGCAAGGAAGCGGGAAGCCAGCGCCGGAGGGAGCGGGGGGGGGGGGGGGCACTTCTACTCTGCCAACAACCGCGCTCGTCGCTCGCCCGCACCGTCTCTTATCTCTCCCACGCGCAAGCAAGGAAGCGGGAAGCCAGCGCCGGAGGGAGCGGGGTGGGGGGGGGGGGGGGGCACTGCTACTCTGCCAACAACCGCGGTCGTCGCTCGCCCGCACCGTCTCTTATCTCCACACGGCCCTGACCTTTATGCACTGTGCATTCGCCGCTCAGTTTCTGTTGAAGCGATAGACCGCACGTACCTTCGCCCGCTGCAGCGTATGCGCTTGCTGCCAGCGTTTTGACAGTCGTTGTCTGCAGTCATTCAGTGTGATCTATTCATGTTTGTTTATGCGCGCTCACACCACGCTTGTTCATTCAGTTAGTAATAGTCGGGCCACATTTTCCAACGCACGCTACACATGCAATGCTGCCCGGATCGGCAGTGCAGCACTACAGGTGTGTCCCTTCGCACGCGCTGCCCACGGGAAGCGCTTCTCATCAACACCACCGTTTCACACGCGCCTTCACGTGGTCATCGAGTCTCTCTTCATGTCGGTCTACTTACGCCGCAGCACACCTGCTTACTTAATCAGCTCATGTTTACTACAATTCATATTGCTACCAAAGCCGCTCACCTTACTTCGTATGACATTACTGTGTTGCTATCGCATTCATTGCTTCGCCCTTAGGGCGAAACTGTAACATTTTTTTATTTTTTATTTTTACGTGAACCTCCACAGTTCTCTTGCCAGCCAGATTAGCAGTAATGTGTGTCGGAGAACATCGGCGTTTAGTACACTGCGTGATGAAAATGTGGCGACGCTGGCCTTTTTTACTGGCGAACGTGAACCGCGTGGTGGTGGTCTGCGATGGATCGTGCAATGAAGAATATCGGCTTTTCAATGGATGTGTGCCACATTTGTTGTGGTAAAGTGTGCAACGAGAACAGCGACGATATCGGGTCATCTTTGCGTAGGGAAACGGACCACAGTGCGTGTGCGTGTGTGTGTGTGTGTACTACGCGATTAGCAATACATCTCGCTTACGAGACTATGGACGCGCGTTGCGTGTAATAAAAGCAGTCGTAGTAATCAGGCTCCGATAGAACTTCAGGACCCGTAATTATTGAACCGGTGAGAATGAATGAGACATAATGATTAGTGAGCGCATGTATTTCGGGGCCATCCACGCTGTGTGTAGAAAAAAAAATATGAAAAAGAAAACCCTTCGTTTGGGCATAATTTATCGACTGGGAGGTATGACTACAAATGCACTCCTACGATGTTTTGACCGCTGCCGAAGCTGCGTGTATACATTTAACCACGGGGAATAACCAAAACGCAAACCACTGAAATTATCTCGATTTAAGCAGATCTCATGGGTCCTAAGCAAAATTGAACTTTCTTATTTTTCGTTATTGGTGTATTCACCTTCATCGTACGGACATTGCGCCGTCACGATGCACATAAACATGCAAAAGTTGGGTCTTGTACAGTATGCAGAGCAGCAAAGAAGGCAGCAGACACAGCGAAGTTAGCGCGCAACTGATTATGTACTTGTGTAAGATTAGGCTTTGTACATTCACATGACCGAGACTAATAATTAAAAGTAAATTATGGTGTTTAACATCCCTAAACTGCATAGCGGCTTAAGGGGGACAGTGTAACGAAAGGCTTCGGATTAATTTTGTTCACCTATAGGGTATCTTACCATGCTCCTAAAGCAGCGTAATAAGTTTTTCTGCATTCTCCCTCCTCTGAATTTAGGCGCCACTACTTGGTATGGCTCCACTGAGCCGACGTGTAGTTGTAGACGAAGTTCATATTGTGTACCCTTTTAAACTACAGTGTAAATGGGGCGCAAATCAGTGCATTCACGACAATGCAATACAAATTTGTGTTCGAAGACCAGTCATTTTGTCAAGTAACAGTTTGCCACCGCGAAAATGTCCATCATCTGTCATAAAACATTCGTTTTCGAGGAGTAATAGATGTTTGTGGATGTTTCATCTACGGAAGAGGCGCACTTTTACGAAATCACCACACGCTGACTTACGGGAACCATGCACTCGGCAACAACGCTATGTTGTTGTACCGGTAAAACGGGTACGATTATACTTCTTAAGCACAGTTCGTAAATGCTGTCGCTGCAAAAAATCGCAATATGCCTGACTTACGATCGCGGCAGTGCATATACAAGCAGCGCTCTTATGCAGAGAGAACAGGTCGCACGAACGTTTTTTGCCAACCAGCGCCCGCTTCGGCGGTGCGGCAGAGAGGAGGGGCCCCCGCAGTGACGTCACGCTGTTTGCAAACAGGGAGAGGTCTATCGACACCGGTGGTTACTCACTGCTACGGGAGCAACCATACCGCGTATCGTCGACAGATCGCACGTCATTGATGAGCAAGTTGGTGAAATGCTAAAGCGTGGCGTCATTCAACCATCCGACAGTCCATGTGCATCGCCAGTTATCTTACTTAAAAAGAAGGATGGCTCGATCCGCTTGTGCGTGAATTACCATCGTCTAAACAAAATACCCCGAAAGATTATTTATCCATTACCGCGGATCGATGACGCCTTAGACTGCTTACAAGGTGCATAGTTGTTTTCCTCCCTCGATCTACGCTGTGGTTATTGGCAAGTGGCTATGGCTGAAGACGATACGCCGAAAACTGCTTTCATCACACCAGATGGCTTATACGAATTTTGTGTGATGCCATTCGGCCTTTGCAACGCGCCCGCGACATTTGAGGGCATGATGGATACAATTCTCTAAGGCCTCAAATGGATCACGTGTTTGTGTTATTTGGATGATGTAGTAGTGTTTCCTCCTGATTTTCCTACTCACCTTCAATGCTTGGAGCAGGTTTCATGCTGTCTCAGTGAGGCTGGATTCCAACTAAACCTGAAAGAATGTCACTTTGGGGCACGCAAGCTGACAATTATCGGACATGTCGTGTCGAAGGACGGCGTTCTCCCTGATGCCGCTAAGCTACGTGCTGTTAAAGAATTCCCGAGGCCCACGTCTCTAAAAGAGCTGCGCACTTTCATTGGCCTATGCTCGTACTTCCGCCGCTTCATCCGATTTGCTTTTATTATGGCACCACTGACAGAGCTTCATCGGGGAGACCCCCATCTTTCCGCGTGGTCCCCGCCTTGTGATGCCTTTGCGATGCTACGTCGCCTGCTCACAACACCACTGATACTGTGCCATTTCGATCCAACTGCTTTCACGGAAATCGATACGGATGCTAGCGATGTTAGTCTTGGCGGTGTGCTCGCCCAGCGAAAGCATGGCTACAAAGATTATGTTGTTTACGCGAGCCGCACTCTTACGAAAAGTGAAGCGAATTATTGAGTGACGGAAAAAGACCGTCTAACGATCATCTGGGCCATAACAAAATTTCGTCCATACCTGTACGGCCGGTCCTTCAATGACGTTGCTGATCACCACGCACTTTGCTGGTTCTCGTCATCCCTGCGGCCGCCTAGCCCCGTGGGCACTGAGGCTCCAAGAGTATGACATCCGGGTTGTCTACCGCTCAGGCAAGAAGCACGCCGATGCCGGTGCTCTTTCGCGCTCGCCTCTCCACGCCGACATTGCCAGTGTCTCCGTCCTAGACGGCGCACTTCCCCCATTAGCTTCTGTCGACATGGCTTTGGAGCAGCGCAAGGAATCCTTGATTTCATCTTTGATAGATTACCTCTCTGATTCACCTGTACGCCGACCATCCCGAGCGCTACGCCGACAAGCTTCGCACTTCGCCATCCCCGAGGGAATCGTCTATCGCCGTAATTAACGTTCCGATGGCCGCAAATGGCTGTTAGTAATCCTGGTAATACCCCGGCAGCTACGCACTGATGTATGAGCTGTTTTCCACGCCGATCCCCAGTGCGCACGCGCTGGTCTCTTCAAGACCTACACTAGACTAGGTCATAGATTTTATTGGGGCGGTATGTACACCTTTGTGCAAAAGTACATTCGCTCTTGCACAGAATGTCAACTCCGCAATCTTGATCCTTGCCGCTTTTCTGGACCAATGCAACCTTTGCCGTGCCCTTCGCGACTCTTTGACCGGGTTGGCATAGACCTATACGGGCCTCTGCCATACACAGCTGCTGGCAATCGCTTGGTCATTGCGGCTATAAACCACCTCACGAGGTATGCAAATGCGGCCGCTCTGCCAGCCACGACGGCTCGTGACGTTGCCTCCTTCCTGCTTCAACGCTTCGTTCTACATCACGGCGTTCCCCGCGAACTCCTGAGCGACCGAGGCCGGGTCTTTTTCGCCGATATCATTCAAGAACGTCTCACTGAATGCCGCGTTATTCATCGCTGTACCACCGCATATCACCCGCAAACAAACGGCTTGACAGAGCGCTTTAATCGAACTCATGGCGACATGCTTTCGATGTATGTCGCCTCCAACCACACCAACTGGGACCTCATCCTTCCCTATCTTACGTACGCCTACAATACGGCAACCAGGCAACGACGGGTTTTCTTTAACAGCGAAGCTGTTTAAGCCAGTCGTAATTTGTGCTTGTGCCACGAAATTATCATCCCCAGCATTGGCTTGAGCGTCGTCGTCTTCCTCCGCCGTTCAGGCCAGCCATAATTTGTGCGTGTGCCAAGAAATTATGGTCATCAGCATTGGCTTCAGTGTCGTCGTCTTCTTCCGCAGTTTACGCCAGCCGTAATTTGTGCGTGTGGCACGAAACTGCCGCTCCGTAGCCATGGCAACCAGGCGACGCTACACAGACATGGCTCCGCTGAGCTCGTGCCAGCTGCCTGCTACAGCGCATGCGCCGTGACATCATCCTGGCACTTCTGCGCTCGCCGCCCGAGAGAAATAAATAAAACAAAATAAACGTTTTGGCAAGGGAGGATTGGATCCGGGTACCCACTGTCCGAAGGCGAGCGTCATAACCACTGCGCTAAACAGCCACAGCCACGCTTGCAGAACGTGCATTTATCGGAACCATATGGTTGCATGGTACTGACGATTGCAACACACCTTCTTTTTGGAGAGAGAAAGCGAAAATGAGAGCGAGAGAGAGAGAGAAAGAAGGATAGAGAAAGAAGGAGAGAAATAAAGAAAAAGACAAAGAAAGAAAGCCAGAGAAATAAAGAAAGAAAGCCAGAGAAAGAAAGAGTGAGAGATAACCTAGCTACAACCAAGAGACGCAATCAATCGGACAGCTTCACTGTGTCTTGACCTTTGTGCGGCCTATAGCAAGCATTCGCCTTTTTCTCCCTTCTTTCTACTGTATGCCCGAGAACCGTCATCTTCCATTGGCACTATTCTTCCTCATCGTCCCGACTTATCTGGGGTACACCGGTTTCCGAAGCCACCCGGTATGCCGAAGAATGTAGGCAACTAGCACGCTCACTTACAACGCAAGAACAAGCACTACAGGAATTTCTTCATGGCAACGGCCCCACCCACCACCAGTTTTCGCCTGACGCTCTCGTTTGGTTGTGGGTGCCTCCTACTTCGACACCAGTTGTCTCCTTCAAGTTTGTCTCCAGATACCATGGACCCTACTGGGTCCTTCAGCAAACTTCTCCGGGGAACTACGTCAACGCACCCCTGACGCCTCCTAGGGAGCTGCGTCACCGAGGCCGCGAAACTGTGCACGTCGATTGCCTGAAGCTGTACCACGAGCCCTTCATTCTCACGACGCCTCAGGCCTCCTGAGTGGCTTCGCCTTCAGCGAGGGGGGAAGATGTAAGGAAGAAAAAGTGGACCGTGCAGAGTTTCACAGCCGGATCTCCGGCGCTACGCAAGTGGGGCTCGGGCTAGACGCTGTTCCTGGTGTCACTGGCTAAGCCTACGCTGTTGCGTCTTCCTGTCAGCGTCATTCGTGTCGTCCACAGCCGTGTGGGACTTCTTTGCCATAGCAGGCACGCATTGCCAAATCCTGACTGGGAGCTTACCACTGTCGTTGAAAAAAAGTGTACAATCATTGCATTCTGAAACACCCTGCATAGGAAAACCTCCCCATAGCGCCCATGCATTGAAATAGGCAACCGTGAGGGCGCCGGCATTTGGCTACCCTGTGCAGGCCCGCAGGCGCCGACGACGAGCTGCGTTTCAGACGAGACGGGCAATTAACGCTATCGCGAGCCTCCCTCTGGATGGTGCCGCCATCTAATTAAGACGCCTACAAACGGAGCCTTTCAGGCCCCGTAAAATGTACATCCCAAGTTTATAAATAGCCATCCGTTCTTTCTGAAAAATATACGAAATGAATTTTAAACGCTTCACGCGTCACGTTTTGTGAAGCTCAGTGACGTCGAAACTTGGCGTTAATCCGCTATCTTGTCGGGGTAGATTCTGCTCTCCTGTTTGCATTTCTCGCCTTCTGCGCACAACCTCGCCGGGCTGCTCGGATGTGCGCGCGCCGTGGTGATCCGGCCAACGGATCCAATCGCGGTGCTGTACCATCGCTATGCCGTCGCCAAGTCACTTCTTGCGAATATGGTGCTCTTGCATTGAAAGGAGTTCAATATAAAATCCCAAGTTAGACTGTGAGGCCGGTCCCCCACTATATATATACCTATACTTTTGCTGACTTTTCTGAAAATAAATCTATGCATTCTCACAGCACTGCAAGAATGCACATGCGATGATCGGCTGCACACTTTACGCGCATCACGATCTATGACTAGCGCATCTGCTTTGTGTCCCTTAATTACTTAGGACAGCCACTTCTTTCCCATCCTTCCACATGGCAGTTTTACTTACCGCGAATGCATCGTCCGCTGTCAAAAGTACATATTTGAAGCATAGCAAATCAATCGAAATTAATTGTACATATTCGGAAGCACTTGCAGTCTGTGATGACATCTTAGCATGAATCTATCGAAGACGGTAAACATATTCCCGGATCGTCATTCGTCCGTGGGGTGGTATGTGATGAAATCGAGTCGACATGCAGGCACTGTGACGTCGACGCGAGACTAAAGGAAATGGAGGATGTCCAGGGTGAGCTAGTGAAGCAGGGCAAAGAGCTAAAAATGAGCTCAGCATGGCGCGGGATGAGTGGAAGGCGGTAGAGACTTCGAGCAGCCGAAGAAAAAGTGAACAGGACCGCCATCATGAACGAAAATGGTAGACACACCAGTGATTCCGAGGGAATGCCCCGTCTCCCGGCGGGACAGGGCCGGGGGTGCCGAAAAACCGCGTGGAATGCGAGGAACGCGCGGCACGTGCGGTTTCGGCAGCGGGACAGAGGCACACCTACCTTGAAGCTATACCACAAAGGGAAAGGATCAGCGATGAGGTCAATGGCCCGTTTCAAATCCGAGTCGCGCGGTAAAGGAGGTCCAGGGGAGGCAAGAAGAGGCCTCGTCAGTAGGAGAGATTGAACAGGTGATAATCGCCGGTGACTAAAACCTGACTAGGTGCTCAGAGGCGATTGTGGAGATGGCGAAAGGCGACAAGAGAGTGGTGGTAGGGACCTTTCCAAGACAGAGACTGGTTCTGTAATGGAACGAGCTAGAGAAAATCTCGCGGATAACGCACAGGGACGCAACCTTGTGATAGTAACGGCGTGGGGGGAGGGCTAAATGACGCGGTAAACGACAAATAGTCAGAACTAGCCCAGCGCTTGGGGAACGGTGAAGGAGTGTCATATGTAAGAGGCCGCCTGTGGCGCGAAAAACAAGAGGACGATATGAACGGAGCATTCCGAACGTCGCGAGCGCGCGAGGCGCGTGAACGAGCTGTGATCGAGGGAGAAACAGCACAGTTCGGGCATTATCGACGTGGCTCCGGGCCAGGAAGGTCGCATCGCCAACTCCGCTCTGGCGACGGGAGACTTGGGGGTCTGGCCGAGTCCGTGACGTTGGCCGTCCAAGGTGTGGCCGTCGACCTCGGCAAGTTCGAGTGAGGCTCGTGGACTGGCGGCAGCCTCTCAAGGCAGGACCGGGCACCCCAGAGAGGATCCCTCTTCCGCGGCAGACCGGCAAGTTCGATGATCCCCGGAACGCCACGTCGGCACTCGGAAAAGGAGCTGGACGGAAGCGGTGGCCGAGCACGTCACTAGGCCTAACCCGTCAAGACTTCCTGCCACGTCAGCAACAGCGACCGGGTTATACAGGCTTCGGAGGCGAACAAGGTGAAGGACCGACTGCAAGGCAGCAACGACTTTGTGACAGTCGGCGAAGGCAGCGACTTTAAGAAAGGTCCAACGAAATCCCCGCCGATAGAATACGAGCAACGAGGACGAACTGAGTAAGGACGATCCATTCTTGTAGTAGGCCAGAGTTGCCAGACGTTAGTGTAGGAAACGCCCAGAATCAGTGTGGTCTGAATTAAGGACACGTTTAGTGATTATTAAGGGTTAGGTTGTACATGTGTTAGTATTTTTCCTGCAGCGTGTTTTAGTGTGCTTAAGTTTATGGTTACGAATTTATTAGGTTGCACATTTTCCAGTATTTATTTGTTTAGTGTAGTTTGAATTTTTAGTTTGAGGTTTTTGGGTTTTGTGTGAGATTAAAATCTGCTTGCTGTGTTGCCATGCGTTTCCCAATCTCATCTCTTTTACCATCCGCACGCCCCCGAGATCAGTGAACACAAAACACATCACAAGGCGACTTGATCAAAATGTCCCCTCGGGTGCAGATTGTGGTGTGCAGGTTGCCGAAGGTACCTTTCCGTCACAGTAGATTACAATGAGCGGTTGCAACCGCCGACGGGGCTATATTGTCACGTGGTAGTGACAGTCAGGAACACAGTAGCGAAACTGTGAATGGCGAAACTAACTGTTCATTGGGCGAACTTTTGCCCACAAAAGCAAGTTACACTGAAAGCACAGCGATAGCGGCGAACATGGTCGGCGATCGTCAATATCTAATACGCCGGTCAAGCGCAACGGTTTTTATACATGAGTCATCGAAAGTTCCAGAGTTATCGCTGGCTCCCATGTGTCTTCCAGAAGGTACTGCACAATTTGAGTCGCGCATACACTCGGATTACTCAAGCTTCGGTGACAAGAGACAACGAATAGAACCATCGATGATAGCTCCGGATTTTCACCCCGTTGGTTGGTTTTTTCCCCGCTACGGGGGCACTATTTTTGTGGACCACTTTGGCCGTTCATAATCACTACTCGCGCCTATATACAGGGTTTGTTGGCATCTACACCCTCCTGCTGTGGCGTCGAGCCCGAGTTCTTGTGCGGCTTCGCCAGTGCGAATGGCCCCGCGGCACTCGCCGCCTCGGCACGGAGCATTGACGCTGTCGTCCACTGCATCGAAGGTGCGGAGCGTTACGGATGCAACTGCCATTCTTGCCAGGAGCGTCTCCATCTCGGTGACGACTGCATCGTGCGAAGAAAGTAACCTGAGGATGGATACCACCAGCACGGAGCACAGCAGCACAGCAGTCACCGCGCAGACCACGCCCAAGAGAACGACGTAACCTATAATAGCCTTCCAGCGGATAGAAATGCAGCTCCAGCGGCGCCAAAAAGCTCCTTCGCATGCCCCCGCGCGAGGGACACGTGTGAATGCAGAGCATAGTGGGGTTCCGTGGTGTTGGTGTTGTTGGTGTGGTGGTGGTGGTCTGGGTTGAGAGAGAAGAGAGAATCGTAAGTAGGTAACGTAAAGTTGTTATTATTTTATTGGCATCACTGCGATTCTTCTTATTATATTATAATATATTATTATTGCTTCTCTGTTGTTCTCTTCTTTTCTTTCTTCTTCTTCTCTTTCTTCTCTTCAGAGGTTGGATTGAGGATGTTGGATGTTGGATTGCTTCGATGTTGGATTGCGTCGAGGTACTAGTTGAAGGCCTTGCTTCCATCGCTTATCAACTGCGACCGCCGACGAACGCAAGAGAAGAGAGAGCACGAGTTGACGAGTGAAGCCCGCGCCAACCCGCTTTATATTCCTAGCGCGCGCGTTAGAGGGAGAAGGGGTGGAGAGAGGGCGCGCTATCACGCCAGCACCTGCTGTTGCTACGGTGCTTGCAGCGCCGAGCGCGACTCAACTACGACACTTCGCGCGCTGCACATGCGCTGCAAGCGTGATGCGGGAGAGGAGGAGTGGGGGAGAGGGCGCATCTGGGCTCGAGCTGTTGCGGACGGACAGCGCACGCTACATGTCAGTTAAAGAAATGCTCTGCATTTAAAAGATTTCGCTCATCACAAGACCTACGCCCTCGACCGACACATACGCCTCCGGTGTCACCAATGACATCGTGGTACAACATGGTTATCAAGCCTCGTGCTATATACCGACATGTCCACTCTGCCCAACCATACCATTCAAGCGGCTCTGGATGCCTGGCTCGAGACGTCCAGATTTCAAGGTTTCGAACCGCACAAACCTACCAACACCAACTGAGTACGGGTGCCTGCTATGGCACTAGTTTATTAGCTAGAAGAACTGCAACAGGTCCAAGTTTAAAAATAATGTGTCCTTCTAGCCCACGCGTACCTCGCCAGTGGTACTGATTTAAAACGCTATGTGGTTAATAGCGTTGACCATCATGAAGAACTTGAAAAGCTTCTGCAGGAACTATCGGGTCCCACGCACAAGGTCGTGGCTGCTCGCTACCTAGGTAGCGCTCGTACGTGCCTAATCACGCTTCGAGGTACTAATTGCCCACCTGAACGTACTCTGTACTAGAGTCCTGCTCGGGTCAATTTTTTCAGCGTTTTTACGTTGGGCTGCCAGCCCGAGCCCGACCAAAAGTTTTATGGCGAGACCCGGGCCCGGAAATCATCTACGTCACCCGCCCGGCCCGCCCCCCCCCCCCCCCCTTTACCTTAGGCCCGAGCCGGGTCCGGGCTTTTGGGTAAGCCCGCGCCCGTGCAGTGCTCTATTCTGTACTACGGCTGCGTACTGCGCCTGCGCCTGTTCAAGCCCTCCGTTGTGTACTGCTACTCCTGCTTTACACAGGGACACATGAGGTCATCGTGCTCCTTTCCACCTAAGGACGACACCATGGAGCCTGACCCATCAGCATCCTTTCGATGCGGCCTATGCCAAACAAATGATCATGACATCACTTCCACGACATGCCCTGCTAAGTTGAAAGTTACTATGAAAGCTTGACAATGCCGTTATTGGCAGCAATCAAGCACCCCTCAAGGTCCATCGAATAAACAAGTCCCATGTACAACCGCTACGCCGTTCTGGCATGGCTGGAAGAAGACGTTTGCCAGGTGCCAACCAAAATTACAGCGACAAGTGATGCGACCAAACCTACATATGGCGCGGCTGGTAGGGCGTCCACTTCGCGACCACAATGGCACGGGGCCTCACAATCGATAGAAGACACGCCGCTTCCTTTGGCGAAGGAAGAATTCGAGATTGAAACTCGCCTCGCCACTCTCGAAAAGGAAATCCAGCGTTTCGATTAACGCCGTACACTGCTCCAGCATCGTCATGACGGAGCGCGGTCATCGCACTCGTCGTCGACGTCCATTCCTGCTCATGTGGTTAACCCAGCATCTATGTCAGTCTCTTTCACCCCAAGGACTCTTGCGCTTCGTTGCTCAGCAGCTCCAGCATCTCACCTTGGTTCTAGTGGCCAACCTCAACCTGTCATGGCTTCATGTGCGCCAGAAGGCATTTTACAGTAGAACAGCCGCGGCATCGCCGAGAAGGTCGGAGAGCTGCGCCAGTGTCTCATATATGGGAAGCTGCGTGTTTGGTCTCTACTGCTTCAAGAAACTAACGGCCTGCCACCGATTTCAGGATTTGTGGCATACTCATCACCTTAGGAGTGCTACGACCGTAGGAGTGATGTCCCTCCAGGAAAGGCTGGAGCTTATGTACGGTCCACCCTTTATGAGACCTGTGTTGATCTTTCACGGTGGTGCACTTTATGGCAAGAAGTAGTGGCCGTATTGGTTCGTCTCCACCGCACGGACGTTATCATCGTTTCGCACGGTGTACGCCCCTACAGTGGTCGTGCGGCTCGGTTATGTCTCGGCTGGTTGGCGCAACTATGACAGAGACATCCTGGTTGCCCTGTTATAGTAGCAGGGGATTTTAACGCGCCCCACACAAAATGCGGTTACGCCATTTCCAGTGCCCGTGGTACGTGTTTGCTGGACACATTTATGGACGGCTAATTCACGCTGCTTAGTAATGTGTCAGTGCCTACTCGTCGGTGTGACTAGGCGAGACCACCCTCGCGTGCCCTCACACTCACTGGACCTATATTGGTGGCTGGGAAGGACGACCGTCTCGCGGTCATAGTGAACCCGACTGCTTGGGGTAGTGACCACTATCCGATTCGCCTTGGCCTTCGGGCGGGACAGGCCGCCTTCCCCGACTGTGTCGAGTTGTGGACTGGGATCGATATAGGGTGGTATAAGAAAACACTGTATCCAGCTCTATGCAGGACCCGTCCCATTGTCGCAGTGGGGCACTAGTTGAAGCAACGCGTACGTCGTCGGTTGATGAATCACGAACCGCTCCAGATTTGCAACTTCTGCGTCTCTGGGCGTCGCGCCGCCAAGCAGAACTTGCATAAGAACGTGAGCCTTCATCAAATGCTCTTCCGTTGGCGGCCCAATGCCTTACTGCAGTAGCTCGGCGCCATAAACACCTTCCATGTAATGGAACGTGGTCGACGCCCTCCAGAACCCACAACCTGCGCGCTGATATCATCTGGCCAGACACGAGCAGTATTCGCCGAAACGGTCGCCTACACCTTTTTTCTGTTTTGGGCAGAGCACCGCCTCCTTTCGTTGTTCAAAACAGCCTTCCATGGTGGCAGGCACACCGCTTACGCTCGCCGAACATCGAGGGTATACAAGCTGCCTGCACTATGGCGGAATATTTAGTGGCAATAGACCTGTCGAAGCCGGGCAAAGCATACCGTATGAGCTTTATAAAAACACGGAAGGCAAGGTTCTCGATGTGCTGTTACGGGCCATAAATGGAGCTTGGGCTACAGCAGCTATTGCTGATTCTTGGCATCAAGCAGAAATGGCCCCTATTCCCAAACCCGGTAAGCCCCCGGACAATATCGCTGATATGCGCCTCATAGCGCTAACCTCAATGTTAGGCAAGCTGATGGAGCCTATGCTCGCGACACGTATGACATGGTGGCTCGAGCGATACTCCTGGTATCATCGTGGCCAAATCGGGTTCCGTCCTTATCTGGGCACTGAGGATGGCCTTGCGTACATTTCTTCTATGGTTCTCATAGGAGGCCGCTCCTGAAGAATTCGCAAAATTCTGGCAATGAATATTCGCAAAGCGTAAGACCACGTGAGTCACGAAGCAATTGTTAGAATTCTCCATTGACTTCAGTTCCCTAGCCGTGCCTGCTCATTCGTCCAAGTCTTCCTCCACGCTCGTACCTTCTCTATTCGCCTGTCTGGCAACGCAGCAGGTGCGTTCGTCGCACATCGGTGCGTCCCACAAGGATGTGTGCTCGCATCGGTACTTTTCAACATCGCTGTCTTTCCTCTAGCTTGGAAGCTAGCAACGACAGGTAACGCGCAATGCATAATGTATGCAGGTGACATCACCGTTTGATCAGTTTATCCTGAAATCTGCCGCCAAGAACAAGCGCTTCAAGAGGCCCTGAACGTAACACACAACTGGTGTGCTCAGATAGGGCTTGAAATTTCCAAGGAGTCGACAACGTATATGTCAGTAGCGAACAAGTATGGACGCCGTCTACTGGCACTCCGGCCTCTTCAGTTAAATCTGGATCAGCAGCCACTACACGAGGCTTCAACTCTCCGTGTACTCAGCCTTGAAATGGATGCTTCCGGATCTGCAGGACCATGGGTCAAGAAGGCAAAGCAACAGGCAGCAGAAACGATACAGGTGATACGTCGGATTGTGAAGAAATCTGGTGGAGCGCGCACCGACATGGCTCGCCTTCTTGTCTGTTCCGTACTACAACCACGACTCGTATACAGAGCCCAGTTTCAACACTTCACGAAGACAGAATGGGCTCGCCTTCAGGCCAAAAATGGACAAAGCCATGCGGGCCATAACAGGACTGCCACGTATAACTCCGCTGCCAAACCTACAGGCCGGGTCCCAACTCGACACTCTCGACGAACTGGTTCACCAACGTCGATGCGCGCGCCCTTAAGCCATCGAAGCTATGCTCAGCGGCTGCACGGGCCCGGTACATGGGACATGAAATAGACAATCCAGCTTGGACGACTGCCAATGTAGCTCCGTGGTACAGGGTATAATTAAGTGACAATGAGCCTCTTGGTCGGCTGCATAGCCCGGTTCCTCGCCAGGCGAACGCTCCGGTTTCCCGACTTAGTCGCACCGATGATAATCAAGACAATGCGACTCTGGTAGCATACACTGATGCCAGTGTTAATGGCACCACGATTCACAGAGCTCTCGTGGGCCCATTGATACCACAAAAAATTAAATTATGGGGTTTTACGTGGCAAAACCAGTTCTGATTATGGGGCACGCCGTAGTGGGGGACTCCGGAAATTTGGACCACCTGGGGTTCTTTAACGTGCACCTAAATCTAAGTACACGGGTGTTTTCGCATTTCGCCCCCATTGATACCAGAGGCAGGCCAGACGTGCTCGTGTGTTGCCGATTCTGCACCGCCGGCCTATCTTGCCGAGCTTGCCGCCATACGAGAAAGTTTGGCCGCGTTGCTCCCTTTTCTTCAAGCTGCTCAATATTCTCAGCTCATCATTCGCACGGGCTCGACTCAAGCCATCCACGACATACGTAGGGTATCCCAGTCATCTCTACTGTCAGATAGCATTCACCGTCTTGTTGCCACTACGAATATCGTGATACGCGTCCAGTGGGTGCCTCGAGCAGCCCTGCTGGGTCTACTTGAAGTAGGTTTGGCAACCCACCCAGAGAACATGACGTACCCACTTCTGCGTTTTCCTGTAGACGCCTGCGGACGACTGCTCCGGAAAAAAAAAACCTCTGACGTACCACACGCGCTCTTATACCTCCGTGTGGGTCAGATCTCCCTGGTCGATTAACCCGCCCAGAGGAGGTTACGTTACTGAAGCTGCGTGTCGGGGTCCCGGTCACGCCGTCTCTGACCGCTCTCTGGCCACAACAGTACCACGGTTCCTACGATACATCGTGCCCATTTTGTGACAGTACACTTCAAAATGTGACAGTGACACACCTATTATGGACGAGCCCAGGACTTCACCTAAGCCGTCTTTGCCAGCTCCGGGCAACAGGCCTTCGGCCTGGCCACCCACCCGACCTTGAACGTTGAATTCATGGGCCATATCATCGTTCGCTTCTATATTTTTGGCATGAGTCAATTTCGTTCGTGCATTTTGACATGCCTTGTATTATGCCTAAGGTCAAGCTTTCGAAGAAAAAAAGAACCATCGATAACATTCGAGTATGTTCCAATCATGCAGGCGCGTGTTGCACTGAGCGATAACTTCAGGTTATTAGTGGGTGAAATGCAATCCCCGAGAATAGGATAAATAAGTACACGTGTCAATATCGCACGAGCGTCGACCGCACGGCGTGTTACAAGTCTTGTAGCGGCGAGGGCCACTGCTGAAGCGAACAGAACTAGAATAAATCTGACATGAATCTACCTGTCATGGAGTATACGTACAGCTGAAACGGAAAACTATTAGCACAAGTGGCCGATGACCGGATCAAAGAAATTGCGGCACGCGGGGCTCTTGTTCCCGTGCACACTGGTATGTAAAGTGCCACATTATTCACTCTAGTTTTCGGCGTGCTATGAAACAACAGCGTCACGTTTCGCAATTTAACTGGTCGGGTGATCGGTCGCTTGTGCTAATCTTTTTCCGCTGCCAGCTGTACCTATGTTCCACATACTATCGTTGACTCACATGGCCTTCCACGCGTAGGCTGGTTTTTTAAAGGTTTAACTGAAGGTTTTTTGCTTGCTACGCTGATAACGTGGGTGGGTACACGTCACCTAGGCTGGAGACTAGTTTAGGTGAATAACGTGCTTTCAATAAATCAGTTAGTCGGCGCAAAACTGTCTCACTTGTTTCGTCGTGTCCTGTCCCACCGCAACGTTTGTTAAAAAAGATGAATCAGTACCAGCTCGCCCACCTGTCGGCTATTCTTAGAATACATTTGAAGTGGAAATAACCCTGCACATCCGCGCATACATTCGCCGGTCCCGATGCCCTTCGCCGCTATACAAGGCAGATGACATGCCGTGTGCTTGAGGTTCGCGCAACGTTATAAAAAAAATTCCAACAGCATCCGCATGTACATGGTATGCAGAAAAATGCCATCTGTATAACACGCGCTCGAACGCTTCGTCTGGCTTTCTCGTGCGACGCACCGGATGGGACTTGTTTTTCATAAAAAACAAGTTCCATCAACTGCATCGTGCGAGAATAGTCTGAACGCCGACGGCTACCGCGAGTCTGGCCCCGCCCACAACTGTGCAGGCACTGGCGCCAGGTAGACTCGCCCGTTTTTTAATGCTGTATCATGCCAGACGCATTAAGCAGTGGGGCAGATGGAAATAAAGATGGCTGTGATGAATATAAAAGGACGCATTGAGCACGCGCCTTCTTCATTGCGCCTTCCTCATCGTCAAAGGTGACATCAACGTACGACAGCTTTGTCGGCAGCATTCACCGTGTCCGCTGTGTATCCGAGGTGTCTCGTCCCGTAAAAGGTATAGGCAAGCGAGTGCGTGCAGGGAGACCACAGATTTGGCACTGAGTTCGCTGAAACAGGGTCGCATTCATCGGGCGATAGTCTAACCAGTCCCCTTTGTATATACAAGGATAGCCTAGGGAGCAGCTCCTCGTCCAGATATGAAGTTCTTGCAGTTGGTTGCCGTCTTCGGCTTTATTTGCCTCGCTGTCACCACAGCAAAACATATCGGTGAGTTTTCTGGTTCCGTTTATCCCTGTGTTAACACTCTTTCTTCGTTTTGTTAGGTAGTCTCATACTTTATTTTTTCGTGAAGCTTAACGGCATAGATGTTTGTTTACATAAAATCACTGATGCCTCCCTCATGCTGAAATTGCAATAGTGGCTTAGCGAACATGTCTTCCATACGGCAATGCATTTATGGGACCGTTTGATTTGTTAGTAGCTTGGCATCTCTAAGAATTTTTTCTCCCGAGTATCCATCGTTCCTGGGCAAAGCCTGAATAGGTGATGAATGCCTACTGTAGAAGTTTGAGCGGCACACTTTGGACAGTTAACTGGGTCTTCAAGTGTTGAACACTATGCCCAGGTGAAGCTTATGCGAAACATAACGGAGAGATAAGAGTGGGAGAGAGGAATGAACGCTACGGCGAAAGCCATCTATAAGCGAAAGACGTGCTTGCTTCCCCCCGATGCACTCTGAAAGCGGTTTACTCAAGATGCCATTAGAGAGAGAGAGAGAGAGAGAAAACATAGTTTTGGACCATCGAGGTTGTTGCTCTCGATGCCATTAGAAACCTATAAAAAGGCCGTAGGTATAAGCGTAAAGAGGCCTCTTGATGCCCGACCATTCGGTCGCCGGCGGATAGGCATTTACGAACTCCCTTAGTTTTTCGTCGTTCCATAGACTCCGCTAAATTAGTCATTACTGCAGTTGGGACTTGTTCATTTTTCTTCTATAGCTCTTGATGAACATGCCATTTAAAGTCCTTAGTAGGTAGCCTCACCTCCGTAATTTTTCTGCAACTTCACTGCTGCAACTTAAGCGTAATTTCACTTCGCCGCATTACTAATTTTCTACATTTACTCTGCCTCAATGTTGTGCCTAAAAGACCCTTTCTTTATTTTACAGAGGGCTTCGTATAATCACGAACTTGGTGCTACCATCCATTCTATTTTTGTACAAATGCGATTTTTAAATCGCCTATGGGAGAAAGTGTTGTTCCGCCTGTTTAGGTGGATTTTGGAAGAAGCGGGAATTATACGTGCATAAGAAATCGTTATGTCTAGGTATCCAGTTGTAATGATTCGCTGAGCACGCTTATCGAAATTGCGAAACTGCGTACGAAAAGTCCTAAGACTAGCACCACTCTTCAGATATCCGTCCCCGAATTCTGCTAAAAGATACATTGCCGTTGCAATTAATATCGCCCAAAACTGGTAGAGGGTGGCTTCTGAGAAACGGTCAACTAGAACGCCGATGTATGAGGCAGCACATTTTAAGGACGTAACTCTCACTTGTCGTTTATGACTTGGAGTAGAATTCAATAATGCCAGCTCCTTCTGCAACGGCCAAAAGTCCCAAATGTCAAATTTGCTAGTGCGAAGAAATGACTGGGCATCGTCTCTGTGATTGTCTCGTTTCAGTGGTCCAAGAAAAGCATTCTGTACAACGCTCGACAAGATTGACAACCGTTATGTTACGAAAAGATAATTCTTGTACCGTGGTTCGAGCCCACTTCGGCCCGAGTTGCCCTGAAAGAACTAGTGTGTTTTTTAAAAGCACCGGGACTGAACGAAAAACTGTAGTCATTGTCAGTTGCGTTACTATTGCGCTTGTGCAGATGGATTTTGTTCATATTTTCTCATTTCTTCTGCCCTTTGCCCTTGCCCCCTGAGCAGAGTAGCCAACCGGACAGTTAATCTGGTTAAATTCCTTGCCTTTCATAACTCATGTTCTCTCTTTAAGTACTGAGATCTCTAAAGTAGTGCTAGTCTTAGGACTCCTGGAACGGTGTGCGATTATTCGGAATTTACAATAGGAGTCCAATAGTCCGCACTAGTAGACTCGTATTCGGTTCGAGAATTCAC
>NW_023606971.1:0-60001 GCF_013339745.2 Dermacentor silvarum | reverse complement strand
CTGTAGCTGCTTTTCCGGCTCCTACCGACAAGAAAAGCGTTCGACGTGTTCCTGGGACTGTGCGCATACTACCGGCGCTTTCTACGCAATTTTTCTAAAATTGTTGAACCACTTACTCGTCTCACGAGAGAGGACACGCCGTTCATCTGGAACTCTGAACAAGAAGCAGCTTTTGCCGAGCTTCGACATGACCTGGCATCACCCCCTTGGGCATTTCGACGACGACGCCGAAACAGAAATTCATACTGACGCCAGTAACGTCGCTCTATGTGCGGTGCTCGTATAACGGCAGCAGAAAGGCGAAAGGGCTTACGCCAGTCGCACCCTTTCACGACCTGAGTGAAATTACACTACCACGGAGAGTGTGTTGCCGTCGTATGGGCACTTGCCAAGTTTCGACCTTACCCATTCAAGGTCGTGACGGATCATCACTCCTTATGCTGGCTGGCAAACCTAAGAGATCCTTCTGGAGGACTGGCACGGTGGAGCCTGCGCCTGCAGGAATATGATGTGACCATCGTGTTCAAGTCAGGCCGCACACACGACGATGCTGACACATTGTCGCGCGAACCTGTTGAACCTGCCGACCAACAAATTGAAGACGAGAGCTCTTTTCTCGGCGCCATAAGCGTGGCAGACGTATCGACACGGCAACGAGCAGACTGTGAATTACGACCTATAATTGTACACCTAGAAGGCCGCAACATCTCTCTGCCCTCGCAAATCGCCCGCGGTTTGCCGTCGTTTTGTTTACCCCAGGGTGTCCTATATAGGAAGAATTATGCTGCCAGCTACAAAACCTATCTTATATTCGTACCGGCAGAGCTTCGTGACGAAATTTCGTTCGCATGCCACGACGAGCCTGCGTCTGGCCACTCGGGTTTCACTCGAACTCTTGCCAGGGTACGCAAATCGTACCACTGGCCGAAACTCGTCACTTGTGTTGAACGATACGTCCAAGCCTGCCGTGAATGCCAGCGCCGAAAATCGCCGAATTTGAAGCCTGCAGGATTGGTGAATCCTATCGATCCTCCTCGTGGGCCCTTCGATCAAGTCGGCATGGACTTCCTGGGCCCGTTTCTGTTGTCTACTTCCGGAAGCGAGTGGATAATCATCGCCACAGACTATTTAACCCGTTATGCTGAAACAAAGGCTCTCCCAAAAGGCACAGCTTCTGAGGTGCACATCATGGTGCCCCATCCTGTGACATCACAGATCGAGGAGCGGCGTTTACGGCAAGGCTGCTTGAAGAAGTTTTTCAACTTATTTACACCATGTACCGAAAGACAACTGCCTATAACGCTCAAGCGAATGACTTGACCGAAAGCCTTAACAAAACGTTGACCGACATACTGTCGATGTACATAGATGTGCAGCATAAGACGGGATGAGGTACTACCGTACGTAACGTTTGCGTACAACACCGCTACGCAAGAGACCACACGCGTCACGACGTTTTCTCTTGTTTGTGGTCGAGAAGTTAAGACGATATTAGAAGCCATGTTGCCATGTGACAATTCTGACAACCGTGATGAAGATACCAAGCGCTTCATGTAGCGTGCCGAGGAAGTACGCCAAGTGGCTCGCGTGAACATCAAGAAACAACAGTGTATTGACGCGCGACACTACAACCTCCGCCACCAACAAGTTGAGTACCAACCGGGTGACCAAGCGTTAGTTTAGAGCACCGTCCTCCGTAAGGCCTTTCGGAAAAACTTCTTAGTCGGTACTTCGGCCCTTACAAAGTGCTTCAATTATGAAGTTCTTCCGGACGGCACCCAGCCAGCACGACGCCGACAACCACGGCCTGAGATTGTGCAGGTCGTGCGGTTAAAACCATATCGCACACCATATAGTCGTGGTTTCTGGACCATAACGTTTCTTCTGGGACAAGTCTTTCTGCCTGTCAATGTTTTGTTTAGCATCCAGTCGATGCTCTTCTGGGAGGAGGGGTAATGCCACGCGCTTGTGCCATTTGCTCCCAGAAGAAGACGAGGACGGTCTTGTTCACGAGCTAGCGCCCTGTCTTTTGTCGGTGCTGCGCGGCCCCTTGGACGACTTGGACTTACTTTAACGGCCTCTTTTGGAAGCCGCCTGTCTACTAAACGTGACAATACAACGAACACTTCCCTATCTTATACCTTTATATTCCTAGGAACCAATCTAACCCATGATCTTTCTTGCTCAAAACACATTATAAGATGACACGGTTTAGCTGCACCAGCCACGGAATATGGCGTGAGAGCACATTTGGTTGGACCAAATCAGCCATTCTCTTGCACCCAGCTAGGCATTGCTAGGCCGTTGTTTGACCGGTTGCTAATTAAATGCTTTGCAGTGGTGGTGTCGTTGCTAGGCTGTTTTTTTACACATACTCCGGCGGGTGCCACTAAGCAAATGGCGAGGCGTAAGGGAGGAGTGACTAAGCGGCGCGGCACGCGTGCTTATTTTACAGGGAGCATGGTTCATTTTCATGACGGGCGAGCTGTGACAAAGAAAGAGGATGATGTGGAATGGGGTGCACATGCCGAGCTTTTCAAAGAGCTCGCTGGCTTTTCAAAGAGAAGTATGCATGGGATCGCGGCCTAATAGTTAGAGCACCGGGCTGCTGCGCTTGACGGCCGAGGTTTCATTCCACTGTTAGGTACACATTATTTTCTTCTTATGCGGGGTTGTATAAATGTGCTTCATCCATAGAACTTCAGTTGGGGCTAGTTGGTACATCATATTGTAAGGTGGGAAAATTCAAGCGCAAACACCCAGGTGAACTGACTGTCTCGTCTCTTTGTGGTTGTCCTGGGTGTTTGCGCTGGAATTTTCCCAGCTTACAAGATTTCACACAGACGGAGGCGAAATCCAGGTTGGTATGCTAGTAGTGCTTTCACACTAAAATAAGCAAAAAAGCCAACTGCGTTATTGATAATTTGCATCGTTCCTGGACGCTGGCACCACTTTCTGTAAAACTACTGGTATATTGACAAATGTACGATCAAAAAAATATTCCAGTCCAGTCTGGAACCCTCGAATCTATTCAAAGCCCTACAGCTCTATTTGTTTATAACGAGTATTTCTACTACGGTAGCACGCCCTTACAGGCTTCCACGACTACGAATGAGACACAAAATACTCATTTTTTTTGCATTTAGAGTTCTTCCTCTCTTAACTGCAATATCGCCTGTACAATGCTACTGCGCCATTGCGCTTCCATTATAAGACCATGTATCTGCCGCCTGCACATACCTTGTACCTGAAGTCCTTCGTTCAGACGGCCGCCGATCAAACTGTACCATTTCAAGGCCACTTTACAAGACATTTTTCTTTATCAAACAGACGCCCACCCCTCATGTAATACTTTGACAGGGGTGTTTGAGGAATTATTAATTATTTTATTTTTGAACACAGCAAATAGTGAGTTTTCCACAAAGCTAACACGAAACACAGCTATGTATTACAATAGATAGAGTTTATTAGCTTGTTTATTTGCCTTGCTTTTTATACCATGTGCTATACACTACTAAGAACAATGGTGAAAATAGGCGATCTACTTGCTGTAAAATGTGTGCTTCAGTTGGCAGTTCTCAAGTTTTTTCTGTAAAAGTTCCTTCTAGCCAAGACTGGCCATGGTAAGACTTCAAGGTAACACTGCATGGTATTACCTTGTCTGTTAAGCCCTGCCATTTTTACAGCTTAACTACAAAAAGCTGGAAATGATGATCTGAAGGAAGCGTGTGAGGCTAGGCAGTATACTTTGCAAGCTGTATCTGCAAGTTACAGTGACATGCATTGACGTGCTTAATCTTCCTTACCCTTATTGCACAGATAGCGTTGCCTGTAAACAATATTTCTCAACAAAATGAACACAAGGCTGATTTATTAGACTAGTGTCTTTGGGGTCTTACATTTATTAAACTGGTTTTGACTTTTCCATCAGAAAGACATGCCATCTTTCATTACTGCATCGTGTTACATTAAACGTATCACTCTTTTTGCGGAGACTTGGCAGTTTCAAACGGAAAGTTATCATATTCACATCATTTATTGCATATATAAAAACAAAGATTTCATTTGGTCCATCACTGATTATGCCTGTTAAGAATGCAGGCACAAATATACATATACAAGCTGTTCATTAAATGGATACTGTCTTGGCTGCACATATTTCCATTTAAGTGTGGAATAGCCTAGCATGAGTGCCAAGATTTGGATAGATGATCTTCTGTGGCTGCTGAGATCTGTGTGTGTCTACTAGTAGGGACTGAAATTACTGCCAAGCTTAGTAGAGGATGCGGAATCAACCTGGAATTTTAATTTTGTTACCACAATAGGTTTTTCATGGGTGTTTTTATTTGAGTTTGTCACCTGGCCTATCTCATATTCATTCTAGATACCTCGTCGTTCAACAAGAAACGGAGCTCTGTGAGTGTTTTTTTTATTGCTTGGTTGACTTCAGGTAGTGACTTACATTTCCTGCTTTTCTTTTCAGCTCCTTTGATGGTTGAAGACACGCTCATGTTCGGGCTCAGGTTCATGCTCTTAAAATACACAATTAAAATTTACCTTCGTGTGTTTTTTTTTTCAAAAGACTATCCTGAGTATTCGTGTAACCTTTATGGTGCTATGGTGTATCATTTATTACTTCATGAAAGACATTTTGTGGGCTTTGACCAAAAAGGAGAAAGCTCACCAACAAAAGTGGAGCTCCTAATTCCCACCCAAGAACCACAAAGGGGGTTTTGTTCATTTATCTGGCTAACATCTTTATTTTCTAATGGACTCTTCAGTGTATGAGTTCCACTTTAATTAGACTACCTAACAGATGGCTAAACCAATGGGGAATGCTGCACGAGACAGAAGGAAAGGAATCTCGAACGAGCTCCTGTAGCAATCGCTGGTGTTGCGATTCCATGTCTTCCGTCTACTTATGTTGCATTATTTTATGAAGTTTACAATCTTATGAAAGCTGCTCTACAGCACAGCAAGCATACAAATTTATTACGGTGTCATTACAGTCACACTTTCTCACATGTGAGATCACTCATGCGCCAGTTGCGGTTCCGACCCTGAACTTGCATGTTACATTTACATAACCGCTTACCCGTGGTGTGGCAATGACAATGTCGGCTGGTAAATACGGCTTTAAACGTTTTCACTCGTGGTAGGGTCTCGGCAACGTTGGGAGATACTACGGCTTTAATGGCAGTTTCTTGGGGTACAGCATTTGTAATTTTGGTAAATAAGTAGGGCTTCAGAGGTTTTTGCGTGTGGTACGGAATCGGTAATGCTAAGGAACACTACGGCTACAAAAGTAGTTTATTGTGTTGTGGCATTGGTAATGTTCCTTGGTAACTACGGCTGCAGTAGTATCATGTATCATTACGGGAACTTCCTGCAAGAGTTTGCAGGTTGTTATACCGTAATATGATTCGACGTTTTTAACAGTGGGGGAGTGTTAGCCAGCGCGACACCTCATGGCCTTGAAGGCGGTTGTGGAACATCCTTTTTGTCTAGCAGGCATCTCGCGTACGTCATCTTTTTGGCGGAAGGAAACTGGTTAATTAACCCCCACGTGCAATCTGAAGGAATCAATGCTGCCTGATTAGAGGCCTCGCTATGCAATGAACTAGAAAAAAGGAAACCGAGGGCCAGATTTCTATTAGTCATATCATAATAAGCCGTCGAGGTCGTGAGGTGTAGCTCTCCTTGGTTTAGTTCTAGTAGGTCAAAGTGTCTGAGTGCAACTCCCGACCCGCGATGTAATAAAACCGTCCTAGTGAAGTCCGTTGCTGATATGTTCTCTGTTCTGTATATTTCATCATCAGCCTATATTTATGTCCACTGCAGGACGAAGGCCTCTCCCTGCGATCTCCAATTACCCCTGTCTTGCGCTAGCCTATTCCAACTTGTGCATATTTAATTGTAGTGTATTGTGTTCATAAATCTATGTTTGTGTATTTTTGTACTGCTTGCCTTGTTTCTTTGTCTTCTTTCATTTAATTATTTGCCTTGTACGCTGTGATATCCACTGCTATTGTGACTAGCAAAGTCATGTGCAGTTTCCGTTGCATTATTACCAAGTGCTTTTGAGACTGTTGCAGCCGTACGAGATAGGTGAAAATGTCTAAACTGTAAAAGCTGTACAGGCACAGTTTCCGCGTATTACCCACTCCTCTGGAACACGCAGTAACTCTTCTTGTATTACTGCTTTCTGTACCTGCCTTCAGGTAGCAACACAAGCTTATGCTAGCGCCACTTTGGAAGCAGCTTGCATACCAAGAAACGAAGGCAACATTACATTTTTTAATTAAAAGCCAGTTAAGTACCTGCTATGTAATAAATGGAATGGTCCAGGCCATAAAATTTGCTTTTTGCCTAATTTGAGCAAGAATGGGCAACCAGTAAATGCAAATTTAAATAGGATTTTAAGCTAAATATTGTTCCTGTGTGTATATTGACCATTTGTAATAGTTTCTAGCATTTTGAGGCAGTATCTGTGTTTTGCTACCAAAGTTTTGCTACCAAACTCTTCAATGCAGAGATCTGTATTTCTAGGCAATTCCATACTCGAGGAGGTCACATGTTTTTTTTTTTTCTTTGAAACTACTGACATAACTTAGTTCTACAGTTGTGCACATAGTGAAATTTGCGGTTTTTTGTTTGCACTGTCGACTGGGTTTATTGTTCAGATATTGTGAAAATAGTTCTATCAGTTAAATTTTCTTGCTGCAGCTGTATTTTATTATGCCAATATATCCCGGAACTGCTTTACAGAGCTTAGGATACCCCAGAATCATTCCCTAAAGTGTTATTAGTGGCTCTATTGTGATAACTCAAGTACTTTAATGACAGTAAGCTCAGCAGGTCTTACATTACTTGTTCTCTATTACAAATGATGTTGCGCAACATTTTTATTCTGACCAATACTGATATTAAACTTCTTTATTCAACTTATCTTACTATTAAATGTAGTATTTCCTCTTTGAGTGGCAGTAGCTGTATCTTTCAGGAAGTGTGTAGTTCCCTTTATTGGTTACGCTGAAATGAGGTGGCCTGTGTGCCATTATATTTATTACAATCTAGTCAGAATGTGTAAGCTAATGGTAGACTTGGTCCACTAGTCCCAGCTATGCTTAGTTTTCTAGGTGTTTTTTATGTTTAATGTCATAAAACTGAACTTTTAGATATGTCTTATGCACCCACTTTGTAATTGGGTTGATGCAGCAGAGCTTATTGTGTTTATGTTGGAATTTCATGTCTTTAAATGTTTTAGATGTGTCTCATGCACTCATCTTGTAATAAAGTTGCTTTAGAGGTTTATTTGCGTATGTAGAAGCCATTGAACGTTAGCCATGTCCATTTGTTGTGCTTGACGAGAATAACGGCTGTGACAGATTCATGGCATTAGGTTTCGGTGAATGAAAGTGCCCTTATGTCTTGTTTCTGGTGGCAAAAGACAAGTCTCTCATCATATCGTGCTTTGAATTGTATACTTTAGGTACTCGGTGTTGTCATTGTGATAGGTTTATTAAAGTAGACTTTCCTAGAATATGTGTAATGATTTGAGCTGATCTGGTGATCACACCCGACATTTCGAGGTTTTTTCTGGCGCACTAGAGCTGGTTACACTACATGCAATTGCAGGCTATTGGGCTTAAGCATTGGAGATAGGCTTTGCAGTGCTTGTTCTGTGGATGCAGATGCTCTTGTACTGTGATATCACAAGACCGAAGCCTACAGTTTTTTGCTTGTTTTTGATTTACTGTGAATAAAAATAAAAGCTTTAACATTGTCTTTTCCTATAGCTGTGCACCAGTACCATGGGTCCCCTTCAGGATCAATGTCTTATTCTTTACATGCTGTAGCATTTAAAAAAATTGCAGTAAAACGCATATAAATTCTGCAACAACATTGAATATGGCACTCACCCAAGAGGTTGAAGACCACATCTCGTGCCGGCATGGTACGTCCAATCAAATTAAAAAAAAAATCGATATCCCTCGGACATTCAATATTAGCAAAATATGTATCCAGTGGATGTCCTTCGGACATCCTGAAAGCGCGAATAGCCTGTTGTAAATGTCCCTGGGACATCCCCATATCCGGCTTTCACGTCCATGGGACATTCGCTAGATGGCCACCTTCGTTGTGCCTTAACCTTCAACGGATGTCCGTAGTACATCTGGTAGTACAATCTGGTAGTACATCTGGCAGTACATCGTAGTACAATGTCCACTAATTGTTGTCCGCTGGATATCCGGAGGACATTCATGGTCCATTAGGATGTTTATGCATGCATGCACAATATTACTCTGTTCAATATTAGTAAGAGGTGCAAAAGAAACTTACCCGGTCACTTCCACTTCGGCCCTTGAAACATTGCAAAATAATCTTTCGCATGGCCATTCCGCCACAATTGTGACTCCGTCCTCCATCTCTTCATCAAAATACACGCACTTCATGTCTGTATAAAAAGTAAAGTCAAGTTATATCACACCGAATTGAATATACGCTCCGCAAACATGTCTAACTAGAGCGTATTAGACAAATATTATTATTGTCGTGACTTCATATTATAGACTGTGCTCCACATGGCCGAGTCGCATTTACATACTAAATATTTTAACACCCAATTGTATGTTTGTATCAAAGCTAACACTCTCAACCTCAACAGGTAGCATCAAGGTGTTGATTGGAACAATCAAGTTTAAATTTTTTGCCATAGGAACAATGAAGTTTTAAATTTCTTGCCAACTATCCATGGCATTCAAACATGGCAGCTGCTGCAGGTGTCAGAGAAGCTGCATGATACAGACGTTAGCTACAGCTTCTCTCATCGGAAGGGTAGTTTCAGCGCGCTGTTGTGTGGAATAAGCTTTTCAAATACAAAGTATTTCTTGGTGAGTTTACACCACTTTTCGATAACGTGTGCGTTTGAAGCCTGTTACCGTGGGCCGATTCCAGAGACTGTGCAGCATAAGTATGTGGACGGATATATACCCCTGCCTGGGATCACTGGTCACCATGATGTCCAAAATTTACCATCATCAGTCTATATTTATGTCCACTGCAGGACGAAGACCTCTCCCTGCGATCTCCCAAAACCCTTCTCTTGCGCTAGCTGATTCGAATTTGAACCTGCAGATTTCCTAACTTCATCACCCCACCTAGTTTTAGGCCGTTTTCAACTGCGCTTCCATTTTCTTGGTAACCCTTCTGTGAGTTTAATGGTCCACCGGTTACCCATCCTATGCATTACATGGCCGGCCAAGGCCCTTTTGTTCTTCTTAATGTCAACTCGAATATCGGCTGTCCCTGTTTGATCTCTGATGTACACCGCTTTGTTCCTGTCTCTTAACATTAGCCTAACATTTTTCGTTCCGTCACTCTTTGTGCGGTCCTTAACTTGTTTTAGAGATTCTTTGTTAACCTCCAAGTTTCTGCCCCATATGTCAGCACCGGTAGAATGCAATGATTGTACACTTTTCTTTTCAACGACAGTGGTAAGCTCCAATTCATGATTTGGGCATGCCTGCCATATGCACTCCACCCCAATTTTATTCTTCTGCAAATTTCCTTCTGATGATCAGGAACCCCTGTGAATAATGACCTAGATAAATGTACTCCTATGCAAACTCTAGTGGCTGACTGGCGATCCTGAATCATTGTTCTCTTGCGAGGCTATTCAAAATTATCTTTGTCTTTTGCGTATCCACCATCGACCCCACTCTTAGACATTCTCGGTTGAGGTTCTCGATCATTTGTTGTAATTTGTCCCCATTGTTGCTGAATGGGAAAATGTCATCTGCAAACGGAAGGTTGCTGAGATATTCGCCGTTGAACTTCACTCTAAGCCTTCCCAGTCTCAGAGCTTGAACACTTCTTCTAAGTATGCAGTGCATAGCATTGAAGATATTGTGTCTCCTTGCCTGACCCCTTTCTTGATATGTAGCTTTCTATTTTTCTTGTGGAGAACCAAGGTAGCTGTGGAATCCTTGTAGATATTTGGCAAGATATTCACGTATGCCTCTTGTACTCCTTGATTATGTAGTGCCTCTGTGATTGCTGGTATCTCTACTGAACCAAATGCCTTTTCATAATCTATGAATGCCATATAGAGAGTTTGATTGTACTCTGCAGATTTCTCGATGACCTGATTAGTGACATGGAAATGATCAATCGCAGCCTATTATGACTTAAATCCAGCCTGTTCTCTTGGTTGACTAATTCAAGTATTGCCCTGATTCTATTGGAAATTTTCTTGATGAATATTTGATATAATACTGAAAGCAAGCTAATGGGTCCATAATTCTTCAATTCTTTAATGTCTCCTTTAGTATAATGTTGGCGTTCTTCCAGCTCTCTGGTATACATGAAGGCATTGTGTATAAAAGGCCGCAAGCATTTCAAGCATATCACCACCATCTTTGATGTAATTGACTGTTATTCCATCATCTCCAGCAGCTTTTCTCCTGGTGAAGTCTTGTAAGGCCCTTCTAACTTCATCGCTAGTTATAGAAGGAGCGTCTGCGTCCTGTTCATCACAACTTCGAATGAAGGTGTCTTATAGAAGGAGCGTCTGCGTCCTGTTCATCACAACTTCGAATGAAGGTATCTTGACTCCTCTGGGTACTGTACAAGTCAGTATAGAATTCTTCCACTGCGTTTACTATGTAATCGAACTTGCTGATGATATTACCGTGCTTATCTCTTAGTGCACATCTTGCCTTGTCCTATGCCAAGTTTTCTTCTCACTGATTTCATGCTGGGGTCATATTTTACTGTTTCCTCATTTTTTTCCACATTAAAATTTCAAAAATTGCTCACTTTCTCCTTGTTGGTCAGTTTTGACAGTTCAGCTGAATTCTGTCTGATCTGTCAAGTGTGACACTTTC
Source organism: Dermacentor silvarum (assembly GCF_013339745.2). NCBI lineage: Eukaryota > Metazoa > Arthropoda > Arachnida > Ixodida > Ixodidae > Dermacentor > Dermacentor silvarum. The sequence continues at coordinate 49,112 of NW_023606971.1, read as the reverse complement.
ATGTTTTATCGTTTCTTTATAAGGTTCTTTTTTACTTGGGAGAGCTTACCTACTGTTTGCCTTGGTGCCTTACCTTCTACTTCAAGTGCTGCTTCTGAGATCAGCCTAGTCATGGTTTCATTCATTACCTCTATGTTGTCTTCATCTGTCTGTTATTAAGCTGCACATTTGTTCGCGAGCACCAGCCTGAATTGGTTTGCTTTTATCCTTACTGCGTCTAGGTTGGCCTGTTTCTTCTTGAATAATTTTATTCTTTCGCTTTTCAAATTGAGAGGAATCCTAGACCTCACTAACCTGTGGTCACTGCAGTTTAGTCTACCTAACACTTCTACATCCGGCACTATGCTGTCATCGGCACAGAGTGCGAAATCTATTTAATTCTTTGTTTCTCCATTAGGGCTTTTCCAGGTCCACTTCCTGTTGCTGCGCTTCCTGAAGGAGGTATTCATTATTCGGAGCATATTCTTCTCGCAAATCCTACCAACATCTCTCCTGTGGCGTTCCTAGATTCGATGCCGTAGTTGCCAATTGCTTGCTCACCAGCCTGCTTTTTCCAAACTTTAGCATTGAAGTCTCGCATGACTACAGTACACTGAGTTTTCACCTTTCTCATTGATAATTCAGCATCTTCATAAAACTGTTCAATTTCGTCATCATCGTGACTAGAGGTAGGTAACATCATATATATATATATTAAAATGGGGATGTGGGTCGTCAAGCATGCCTGGACGTGGCGTTGTAGAAGGCTATTCGAAAGGCAGGTCTGGTTACTGGCGAGCGCGAGCTAGAGCGTCAACAACAACCACCACTCATCGTCGTCGTCTTTTCCCAGACATCGAAGCGCGGTCATTCGCGTTCAGTACAATTACCCCCCGCGGAATAAGGAGCCTTCCTGGCGACCTAGGGGCAAGAAAACACAGAGGGATCGTAGCACTGCTTGAGTCGGGACACGTGGACAATTCCTTGGCCGCGGCGACGATGGTCAGAAGACGGTTTTAACGGCTCGATGAGGTAGTTCACCGGAGATGTTTGGTTAAGTACACGATATGGAACCTGGTACTTCGAGACCAGCTTCGTTGAAAGGCCAGGTGTAGCGGACGGTACACGCAGCCAGACTAGCGAGCCAGGAGAATAGCACGTAGTCGTAGCGGATGCATCGTGGTGTTGGTTGTGGCGCCACTGGTCTTGTGATGTGAATGAACGTGCAAGTTGGCGGCATTCTTCAGCGTATGTAGCTGCTTGAGATAGAGTTGTGGACTCTGAGGCGTTGGGCCGGTATAAAAGAATAGTGTCCATGGTGCAAGAAGGTTCGCGTCCGTGAATGAGAAAGAAAGGGGAGAATACAGTTGTGCTTTGAACGGTGGTGTTGTAAGCGAACGTAACAAAAGGTAGCACTCGGTCCCAATTGGAGTGGTCTGACGAGACGTACATAGCGAGCATGTCGCCCAGGGTGCGGTTAAAACGTTCTGTCGTCCCGTTTGTCTGTGCATGATAGGCACTGGTGGTGCGGTGAACGACGCGGCATTCACGAAGCAATGCTGCGATGACGTCGGAGAGGAACACACGACCACGGTCACTCAGCAACTCTCGAGGAGCTCCATGACGAAGGACGAGATTGTGAAGAATGAAAGTCGCAGCGTCTTTTGCTGTGGACGACGGGAGAGGTGAAGTTTTGGCATACCGTGTGAGGTGATCGACGGCAACGATTATCCAACGGTTACCGTCTGGTGTACTGGGAAGGGGACCATAGATGTGGATGCCGACGCGGTCAAATGGTCGGCCGGGGCATGGCAGACGTAATAAGGTGCCGGCGGCGTGTTGAGGAGGCGTCTTGCGTCGCTCGCACGTGGAACATGATCGAACATACTGTCGAACATAACGGTACATGCCACGCCAGTAGTACGGAAGCCTAATACGTGAATACGTCTTCAGGAAACCTGCGTGACCACATTGTGGGTCGTCGTTGAAAGAGGAGCATATTTCGGAGCGCAGATGGCGGGGAATGACGAGGAGCCACTGACGGCCGCCGGGGGTGTCATTACGGCGGTACAGCACGTCTTCCCGAGTGGTGAAGTGCTCAGCCTGCCGACGCAACGTCCGAGAAGTGGGAGCAGAAGTCCGGCCAGACTGAAAGTCTAGAATGGAAGCCACCCACGGGTCCTTGCGCTGCTCAGATGGCATGTACAGATGGCAAGAGCGGTGGTATCACAGGTAGTATTTGTGAAGCAGACAGGGTCGAGAGGCAGGGGCGAACAGGAGAGGGCGTCTGCGTCCGAATGTTTCCGGCCAGAGCGATACACGACACAGATGTCGTATTCGTGGAGGCGCAATGCCCATCGAGCGAGGCGACCACTTGGATCTTTCAGTGACGACAACCAGCACAGGGCGTGGTGGTCGGTCACTACGTCGAATGGGCGCCCGTAAACGTAAGGACAAAATTTCTCTATGGCCCAAATTATGGCAAGACATTCTTTTTCAGCGACAGAATAGTTGCCTTCGGCTTTGTTGAGAGTTCGGCTTGCATAGGCAACGACGTACTCTTCAAACCCATCTTTCCGTTGAGCAAGAATCGCGCCTAACCGACACAGCAGGCGTCCGTGTGGATCTCAGTGGGAGCAGAGGGGTCGAAGTGTCGCAGTATAGGAGGCGACGTAAGGAGACGGCGCAATTCGTTGAAAGCGTCGTCGGAAGCAGGAGACCATGCCGAAAGGTTATTACTGCCAGCGAGAAGCTTGGTCAAAGGGTTGATGATCATAGCGAAATTGCGAATAAAGCGGCGGAAATAAGAACATAGGCCGATAAAGCTGCGGAGATCTTTCATGGTACGTGGTTTGGGAAACGCTGAAACGGCTGTAAGTTTGGCAGGGTCGGGAAGAATACCGTTCTTTGAAACAGCATACCCTGGAATCGTAAGCTTTCGAGCGGCGAAGTGGCATTTCTTCAAGTTCAGTTGTAGTCCTCAAGCTGAGAGGCAAGCGAGCACTTGTTCGAGGCGAGTTAGATGGGACGCAAAATCGGAAGAAAAGACCACAATGTCGTCTAAATAGCAAAGGCAAATACGCCACTTGAGGCCTCGAAGGATCGTGTCCATCATGTGCTCGAAAGTAGCAGGCGCGTTGCAGAGGCCGAAGGCCATGACTGTGAACTCATACAGGCCATCGGGCGTCACAAAAGCTGTTTTTTCGCGATCGGCCTCCGCCATCGGTACCTGCCAGTATCCCTAGCGCAGATCTAAGGACGAGAAGAATTCTGCTCCCTGTAGGCAGTCCAGCACATCGTCGATGCATGGTAGAGGGTACACATCCTTGCGCGTTATTCGAGCCTCCTTAAACCACAACCAGTCTTCCTTAGGTCAAACCTCAGCAGTTGTTCATCGCATCGAAGCGCGGTCATTCGCCTTCAGTACAATATATATATATATATATATATATATATATATATATATATGTGCTTTACGTAAATAGTGGCACAAGTCAATGCCCCATTCTTAAAGAAAGCCGTTTGAATACAAATAATTCACCCAAGCAAAGTGACTCACAGTCGAACTCGAAAGCCAACGACTACGCAACCAACCCAAGAAATGACGACGGACATGGAGCGATGCATATGTGATTTCATTGGTTGTTTAGGATTGTATTTTTTACCATATAAAGTTCAATGAAGACACATTTCGTTATGTTCCATAGCCTTTATTTTCGATCACGTTGCCGTTCATTTATAGCTTTCACGAACTGCTTACACCAGATCGCCCTCACGGGCACGGTCGCGCTCGCGTTCACGTTCACGTTCAGCAGCGTCATCTTCTTCTGCCGTGCGCTGCACCCATGGCCTACCCATGGTCAGTACCGGAAATGCATTGCGTAACACGAGTAATAAAATGAAGATTTATACATTTCACCCGGGAAGCGTGGCGTTGCAGTTCTCATTGTTTTTATCGGTGCAGCTGCGAATGTAAACTGTAGTGTTCTACGATTGCATGGGCAAATGCGCACATTGTCCTATTGTGTGCGCAGATGAGCAGATAGTTACAATGTGTTAGTTGGCTTTTCCATAGTGCGTTTTCGGCTATCACGAATAAATCAGTGAGACATAGAAAGCTTCGTTTTCATAATAACATATACAGACGGCATGATTCGAACAGAGGTCCCCTAGCACTGCAGCCTCATACTCTAACCCTTAGACCACGGGCGCATGCCCCAGCAGGCGAAATAGATCATCCTTTAGCATTTTCCATCTGCAGGCAAGTGCGTTGAGGCTCCTAGCGCGTTTTATTGCGATACCAGGTATATGAACACTGCAAGCGATATTTACTCTTGTCGAGAATTACACATGAACATATTAATTTATTTAGTTTTAGTACGTTTTTTTGATGAGCATTACTCACATTAACAGCACGCTTTTCCTGCGCGTCAGAATTTGAACGCGAAGTGGCGAAATATGTCTTGGCACTCGTGTTCCATGGAATCACACCAACTGGTGAACTGAAGCGGCTGTATCCTAAGACGTCAGGTTGGACAACTTTTCTTGCTGGAGCGAATGGCTACTGAGCAATGCAGACCCAAGCTTGCCAGCTTGTGCCCTCGTTTTCCCACACGTCGTAACCATTATAGTCCCTGTCGGTGCAGGGTTTCTGCAGCGAAGCGCGGCATCCTTCGCGTCACGCAAACATGCCTGCGTGCGTTACTTGTCACAAACCCAGCCGAGAAGTTCCGACGAAACGCTAGCCGCACTTAGGCAAGGTGGCCCGCATACGCGCGAAGGCCACTCTGTGGTCCAGACGCAGGAACAATTGTGGTGCGTGGGCGGCGCTCGCTGGAGGTGCTCGCAAATCGACAACGCCGACAAAACCCTACAGTTCAAGAGATCGATGTGGGTCCAACACGCACTCTTGTTATTAAGTAGTCTCACTGAAATTACCAGTGACCCGGTGATTGAAGTTGGGAATTTTCAAACAAATGTAATGCTGCTGTCGATGAAATAATTTTCTCTTACACGTTTGAAGTAAAACTAAGTGATGTGCTTAGCAAAGGCTAAAATGGAAACATTTGAGAGAAATTTTTACAATGACGCCTTCGTCTTTAACGCAGAGATCTGTGTAAGTAACAGTGTACAAGCCGAGGGGCCGTGGACACGAGTTCCTTGTAACGCTTCCGCTAAAGGACAAATCATTGATAGACGAAATTGGCTGCAGCAATGCAACGGCTAAAGAATTAAATGCCATACCCACTCATTCCTGGTGAACATTTCCAGTAAAATCTTTTTTGGCATAATAACGTTTATGTGTGTGTGTGTAAGCTCGTTCACGAGACAGGGTATGGTACCATTTTCAGCTCGGAGGAGGCTGCGCTTGATGCGGACCTGGCGAGGCACTCATCATTGCCACAGCAACATCCGACTGTAGCAATGACGACGAAGCATTCATATTAAAAGCGAACCAGTTGCGGAAGCTCCACCACCGGCTTCTGGCGTTAGCAGAAAAATGTCAGTGGGTAAAACAATGGAGACAGGATCCACGCGTGCACAGCTCGTTGAAAGGCTAAGAAAACTGAGGATTGCAGTTGAAAAACTCAAAGAAAAAAGGAAATTCATGTCTATAGCGGGTTTTTGTACTACAAGAGAAGACTAATGAGCGGGAAGATTGACTGATAGGCAAAAATATAAATGCCTTCAGCCACTCCACTTTTTTGTGTTGTTTCTTCATAGTAAACTTCTAACTATTGCAAATGCATGTGACGCAATTAGATTCTACTTAGCTTCAAATAACCAATAACTAGGAAGTGTTAGAAGCAAAATGTACGGACATTTTTTTTTACTTAGCAAGAAAAAGCCCCCTATTTCCATAAAAAGCACATAGGGAGAAGGAGTTCCATAAGAGAGATAGGTCGATGTAGGAATTTCACGCTGCGAATATCAACTACGTAGTTTATGCTCTTAAACACTTCGCGCACTAATGGATTCTGTAGCTTGCCCATCCATCAAAACTTTTTTATGCTCTTGTGCGACTTTGGACGATGTGACAAGTATATTCAGTAGACCAAGCGCTACATCGTAACGTATAGCAGCCAAACAGGAAGAAGGCATAGAACACGATTCTGCCAATTGCAAGTTAAAACTCTTGGCCCCTTTATAAAGAATGTGAAACCATACCAGAGACCCACCGTAGCGGACAGCAGTATGGCCACCGGGGGGGCCATCAATTAGCAACATGGCCCCGAATAAAAATAGCAGTGAATATCTGATCTGGCAATGGAACTGCCGAGGGTTTCGCCGGAAACGGGGAAACCTGCAGCAGTTCCTCTCAGGAAAAGAAACCCCAGATGTAATAGCCCTGCAAGAAACTATGGGACCGGCAAAATTATCAGGGTACAAATCCTATCAGGCTACAAATCCTAATTCTCTGACGACAAAGCACTCGTAACCCTAGTCAAAAGAAACTTAGCAGTGATGCAACACGAAACCGCGATATCGAACGTAGAGCACGTCCTCTTAGAAATAATACCGGCATGCAAGAACGACGGCAGCCTCTTTGTCCTAAACATCTATAGCTCTCCAAGACACACAAGCAGGATCGGACCCCTGTTCCGAAAAACCCTTGACATAGCAAAGCGAAACACAGTAGTAATAATAGGGGACTTTAACGCGCCGCACCCCGCGTGGGGCTATCGCAGAGGAACCGTCAAAGGACGGAATCTCTGGATAGACGTACAACAGGAGGGGCTCACACTTATTACGGATCCTCAACAACCCACGCGCACGGGTAACAGCTGTAAGCGTGGACACCACACCTGACCTCACCACAAAGAATACACAGGGCCCCAAGTGGGCAAACACACAGGACGATTTGGGCAGTGACCACTTCATTATAGCCACAACAATACACACGGGACCCACAAAAAAGAAGGGTAAGAAATTGACGATGGTGGATTGGAATATATTCAGACAGGCACAAGAACACAACAACACAATGGCAGACATCGATTGCGAAGAAATTATTACGGACATTGATAAATGGACACAACAGATACACAAGGCGGTAAAGCAGGCTACTCGAGAAATTCCCGAGGAAGCAGGGCTCGAAGCAGCCGACAGCAAACTCCTCCACCTGTGGGAGGCGCGCAGTAGCCTACAGAGACGGTGGAGGCGCCAGAGGCTGAATAGGACCCTGCGGCGGCGAATAGCACGTTTAGACAGGGAGATTGAAGATCACGAGAACCGCTTGGACCGACAGCAATGGGAGTCTACCTGCAACAGCATGGAGGGCCAGCTCGGACTTGGCAAAACGTGGAACTTCCTCCGATGTCTCTTAGACCCAGAGGGCAGCAAAACGAAACAGAAACAGAACCTCAACAAGATCACCCACACTTACGCGGGAACCGACGATGAACTCATTCGCGACATACAGAACAGATACATAGGAAGCATTACGCGAGAACCACAGAATGCGTACACGGGCAGGGAAAATCCCGCATTGGACGAGATCACGGAGGCCGAGGTGAGGGCCGAAATACTCAGACTGCGCACAAAGTCGGCACCGGGCCCGGATGGCATTACGAACAAGATTCTCCGCAACCTAAATGACGAATCCATCGCGGCAATAACTAAGTACATGAACGCGTGCTGGGAACAGGGTGCAATACCGCCGCAGTGGAAAACTGCGCACGTAGTGATGATCCCAAAACCAGGGAAGAAATTACTGATTGAGAACCTCAGGCCCATCTCTCTAACCTCGTGCGTGGGGAAGCTGATGGAGCATGTCGTTCTCACTAGATTAAGCAACTACATGGAGGATAGAGGTATGTATCCGCTCACGATGATCGGGTTCAGGCTGAAACTGTCCACACAGGACGTCTTGCTCCAAATAAAACATCAAATCCTCGACGCGCGGGGCAGAGGAACGGGACTGAAAGCCATCTTAGGGCTGGACCTCACCAAGGCCTTCGATAATATTATGCACAAAGCGGTCCTAGGGAACCTCCAGGACCTGGGGGTAGGTCGCAAGGCCTACACCTACGTCCGGGACTTCCTCTCGAACCGCACAGCTCAAATCACGATAGGAGACATCAAGTCGGATGACATAAAACTGGGTAGTAGGGGAACGCCGCAAGGCTCGGTATTGTCCCGCTTTCTCTTCAACGTGGCCATGATCGGCCTGCCGAAAATCCTCAGTAAGATCCGCGGCCTGAACCACAGCCTGTACGCCGACGACATAACGTTGTGGGTGACAGGCGGCAGCGAACGCCAAAATCGAGGAAACCCTTCAACAGGCCACGGAGGCCGTCGAACGCTACGCGGCAGAGAAGGGACTCAGTTGCTCCTCTCAAAAGTCCGAACTCCTGCTGGTGTACCCTACGACCAGGAAACAATACGGAGGAACACCGAATATTAACATCAAAGTGAACGGGGGCCCTATACCTATCGTAGACCAAATCAAAGTCCTAGGACTCCGGTTACATGCGGAAGGCAGAAACCTCGGTACCATCAAGGCGCTAGAAAACAGCGCACAGAAAACACTAAGGCTAATCAGACGGATTGTCAATAGACGCTACGGCATGATGGAGGTCAGCCTAATTCGTTTAGTGCAGGCCTTCGTCATAAGCCGCGTCGTCTATGTGGCACCGTACCTAAGATTTGGTGTAGCAGAAAAAAACAAGATGGAATGCATCATCAGACGATCTTTCAAACAGGCAATTGGTGTCCCAGTCACAACACCCAACGACAAACTCTTAGAGTTGGGGCTACACAACACGCTTGACGAGCTAATCGAGGCGCACACTACCACCCAATACGAAAGACTCACACAAACACATTCTACAGCAACTAAAAATTCGATATGAAGCGCAACACGGCACCAAACTAAGCAAGAACATGCACCCGGAGCACCACAAGGAGCGACGAGAGGCAAGGGCACGCCACATTGAGCGCAAAAACCATGACGTAGAGGGCGTGGCCTACGTAGACGCCGCGGAATACAGAGAACGCAAAGGGATGTCCGTAGTAGCGGTAAACGCGGACGGAGAACCCTTCGCGAGCGGCACCGTGAGAACGGACAACGCCGAAGTTGTGGAGGAAGCCGCCATAGCATTAGCGGTGGCCTCCACGAAAGCGAGAGTGATCATAAGCGACTCCAAAATTGCAGTTCACAATTTCGCGAAAGGACGCATCTCACCAGAGGTGCTCAAAATTCTAAATAGTAACAGCGACCGTCATCGCGGGACGATCCAAATTATTTGGGCACCCGCGCACTCCTCTCTCCCCGGCAACGAGGCGGCTCACAACGTAGCTCGAGGACTTACTCGCCGAGCAAGTGAGCCCGCCCAGCCGGGAACGAGAGGAGACCGCATGGTCAGCTACAAAGAAATAACCGATTACTATCGGCTGCGAAGGGCCCGGTACCCACCAGCTCATCCCGCGCTAACCAGGAAACAGGCGGTGGCCTGGCGCCTCCTGCAAACAAACATGTATCCAAACCCGGTGGCCTGCAGCAGATACTATCCAGGGCAATACAAAGATCAATGCAAATTATGTAAATGTAGGGCGGATCTGCCACATATTCTATGGGCATGCTCGAAGGCGGCTCCTTTCGAGGGCCGCAAAATTCAAAACCGGCAGCAGTGGGAGACCCTGCTGCTCAGCTCAGACCAGCAAGACCAGGTCTGGGCCGTCCAGCTAGCCGAGGCAGCCGCTGAGACCCAGGGGATCTCGGCCGTCTGCTAGGCGGAGGGAGGCTGCGTCCGCCCTCGTGAATTGCTGGCACCATTAAAGTTGAATCTCTCTCTCTCTCTCTCTCTTGGCCCCTTCTATTTGCTGGTAAATGGGCACAAATAAATGAAATTAAATAAAAATCAGCAGGGCCCTCACTTACAGGCCTTCAACACTGACAGCATCAGAACTGTGCACTGGCTGATGATAGTGTTCTTGAAGTAGTGAAGCTCTTGCTCCCGCTGTTGCTAACGGAGGTCTTTAAGATTTCAGAGTTGTTGAGAACACAAGCAGCTCGAATGGCTTCTTTTGCAGTGCTCTTTGAGAATTGTCCAAGGCCATCCTAGGCGCCGATGGCTTCTGGAAAGCAACTCACAGCGTGTAATTTTCTACTGTGTTCCTGAATTTCCTCACGAAGGACCATACGAAGCCAGCAAGCCTCCAGTACCTTGACTGCTCCCTCAAAGAATTCAAGATTGGCGACGTCTATTGCAGAAAGCCTCACGCCGAACAGATGTGAAATGATTGTCTTCTGCCGTCGAGCGCAGCCGGTACGGTCTGACGGCGACGCCTTCTTCCACGGACACAGCCAGCCGCTTATCTGTGTCCTGGCATTCAAATTTACGCCGCAAAGCGTCCCCAATCTACCGGAACGTAACAGGTGTTATGCAGAACGACACTGTGAAGTGCTCCTCACCCAAGTCCGGTAGCGTGTCTTCAAAACACGTTACTTTAGGGTGAAAAGCCTATCGCTCCCGGGGTATGGATCCCGAAGCAGCCACAGCGGCAGTCATTTTGAACGAGTTTGCGCAGAGTAGCTATTTGCAGGCCCTCGAAATTGATTCTTGTGCTTCTAAGTCCATATTCCGCTGTCTCTCTTCGTACCTGCGATACAGTAGTGGTGCAGGTCGCGGCATCTCTCCTTTATGCCTCTCTCACTTTCTGTCTTTCTTCGTTACGATGTTTGGACGCATGTACATCAGAGCGTCGATATCAAGCAACTGTCGTTCTCGTTCCTCTCCAGCAGAGGTAGAGGACACGGAGGAAGGAAAAAAAAACTGGAAAGTTGCGTCACGTGATTCCACTAGCCTCGCAAGCCAACTTCCTCTGTAGCCACCCCTCTCGCTCTCCGGGGCCTTGTGCGCCGTGCCTTTTGCGTAGGCCGACATGGTATCAGGACTATTCATGATTGTTTGGTACGTGGTAACGATGAGCGGCGCCTCTCGTCAAAGGCATGGATGCACATATGATGTACAATAGTGTGGGTTTCTTCTACCGCAGGCATCGTTCTTCGCTTAACATGCATTACCTTAAAACGTGGAGAAATACTGGGGAGCGAGACCCATCTCGACATAACTTTCAAAGCGTCGCTTGCGCATACCACCGCAGTTATCAGCGCTTTGACCTTCAAACCCATCCAGAGTATGACCGATCGTGGTCTATTGTTTCGTCAAATACGCTTCGGCTTTCAATAAGGCTCGGGGTCCCCAGCTTGCCAGTTCATCGCTGGGCATAAAATGGGACATTTTTTTTCCACAGGGGAAAGCAGTCAATGCGGAACCTGGGCGCTCGCTTGATCGCCTGCACATGTTTGCGGAGGCGGAAGAAATCGTTGTTTCCCTCTACATGCCTTTAAACGCGATGAATCGCCGTCGGAAGGGCGGCTTGGTTGCCTGCACATGTTTGCAAAGCGAAAATTTACGTCGTTTCCCTGAAACCGCCCCGAAACGTAACCAGTCGTCCTTCAGTGATCTTCTCGGGGTGTTTGGCACAATGCCGGTTACCCGACGCCTTCGTTCGCTACAGTGTTGGCTGTGGTCTGCTGCCTAAGTGGCGAGCCGCGTGGTGGTTCGGTGCGCTACCTGACTAAAGGATGCGACGACCTGACTGACATATCACAGACTCGACTACTTCACAAACATTAATTTCTTCACTAAACCTCAGCGTGCGTTTGCCACGCCTACTATGTGCGCATATTCCGAAAGCACCGCAGCAGACGCAACCATAGCGAGCGGACTAAACCTATCGCTTGCCTATTACGTGAGGGCTTATTTTCCATCACCCCATTCCTCTAAATCTTTTATGACTAGGCTTCAAGATTGTGACCTGACGCTCCCTCCTAGTTCTTTTTCCTTCCTCCATGGTAGCGGACGCGCCCGTCCTGCTTCCCGCCATCTTGCTTGCCTGAATTTCGCTTCTCTTGACTCGACTTCGTTTGCAGTGTCGACAAGTTAGTAATCCAAAAGCACGGTTAGACCGCGAGGATCACATATTTTTAGGACTATAGGATTATCGAAAAGTAATTATTACACAAATGCATATTCCATGATATTTATTGCTCTTTTTTCTTTACTACCGTCATTGTTTGTCATCATTTTAAAATTTCTTTAGTGTTCGCGGTATGAACCTCGCCTTGATAATTACATTACCCTCAAGAAGTATCATTCATTAGAAAACGAAATTATATTTGCCGTCTGATAAGGCTATTAAATGCATGTTTTGCAACCATGACAAGTGGTAAATAAACTTACCTTGGGTAACTGGTACTGGCACCCAAGTTTTTGAACTAACTGTGCTAAATGCAGCCACACCTAGAATTATAAACGACAGGCGATGGACTTTCATAGTATTGAACAGCAAGTATATACTCAGGCGCTTATGAATAAACAGTTTCAGACACTGGCACTGCCTCTTTAAATACTGTTTCACTGCATACTAAATCCCACTTGGACGAAAAGAGGGTCTGGATTGTTTTTGTAACTTCCTGCATGAGAAGGTCGTTTACACCTTTGATGACGTCCACAATCAGCATATTCAAAGAACACATTCTTGGTTTAAAGTTTTGTGTTCGTGGATAGCATGAATTGCCCTTTCCGTTATTGGAGTTACAGTGTGGCAATCTAATGCATTCCTGAATGTTGACGACAGTGCAGAGGATACACACCAAAAAATAAGTAGCAACGATGAAATCACTGATAAAACTTACGATTGGGACATGTGCCGCTTAAATATGTATGTAAATATTTTTACAAGCCGTGGTGGTTGAATCCTATAGAGAGCTATTGCTTAGCACGAGGACACTCCTTCGGGTCCGGGCTGCTGGCACCCACACTTCTATGCGGGCTAACGCGTCCGTGTACCTAGAATTATTTGCGCTATGTAGATCCCCAGTGGAAAAATTCAACCAGGTGAATTCAAATATGGCATCCTTCATGCCTATTGAATAAATTCTGCTTTAGATAAATTTACAGTAGGGTATCTTATACACAGCATGGATGTTCTATTACTTAATTAATGAGATTTGTCATCCTATATTATCGGTGATATTGATATTGTGGTTGTTTAACGCCCTTGACAGAAAGTAAGCGCGGTAAGATAGGTCAGAAAAAGAACGCCACAATTTTTGTATGTAATAAATACTGAGCTGTCACGAGCATGTGACCTCAACTCTGCTGCCAAACGTACTAGCTGCAATGTTAGGGGCGAATGTTTCTTTTTCATCGTCACATAGCTGCATGCAACCTACAGAACCTCCACTGAGCAGCTTCAAGAGTAACCTGAAGTCCCTTATGAGGTAACTTAAGGTACGCTCGCGCAATCAATGCCAGTTTACGCATCCATCCCAGCTCCAAGAAGATCGGCGCGCACATTAAGGCCACCGCAACGGTTAAGATTGTTACTGTGCATTTGGACAGGACTGTGCTCGCAAGAGGAAGACGAAGAAGATTAGACTGTCTACTGGAGCTGTGACCTTTGTACCAGCCTGCGTGTTTGCCGCTTACTTTTCCCCATGTAAGTTGTTTATATACTTTTGGGCATCGAGCTTCCACTTCGTCACATTTGGTGGAGTTGCGGAATAACGACTTATAACGGAGCGTCGCAGTGGCCGCCGCTTCGTTTCTTCACCGATGTCGCAGGAAACGGTGCCTGCTTCGGCAACGCCTGCGTGGACTGCGTCAACTGTCGTACTCACGCATCCGCGTGATCAAGGAACCTTCTGCAGCACCGATGGTGCCGATGTTGACGACTGGCTGTAGATGTAAGAGCGCGTGAGCAGGCACAACAAATGGGATCCTGAAGTGTGTATACTTCCACGTACCTGCGGCTGTACCCATTGTGTACCACGGCTCTGTACCCACCTGTCAACGATACATGGGCTCCTATGGTACCCCTTCTTCCGGCTATTGTGCGCCAAGAACTCGCCAATGTTGGCTTTCAATCAGTTTGCACCGTGGCCAGTTCCTATCAAACCTAACGTCCAGTGCAAACCGAAATTATCTCTCGAGGTTCTCTCAACATGGCTAAGTGGCGAACGCCGGATGACCGACCTACGTGCTTTTGTTGTCGACGCGTTGGTCACGTCACCCGGTACTGTCGCAACCGCTGACCTTCGATGTCGTTCTCGAACAGCCCTCGTCCAGACGGTAGTTTTCGCCATTTCCAGTAGCAAGCCGAGCCAAACCTACACACCACCGATGGTACAACCACAAGGCGCCGTCGTTCACCGTCGCCGAGCAGTCACCAGTCCCGTTCGCCGCAAAGTCGTCGCCCGTCGTCCAGGTCACCCCAGTTCCATCGCCTGTCGCCGTCTTTCCGACATGGGTGCGTACCTCCGGTAAACTATAAGATGCAGCTCCCGGAGGTGACACTGCATTGCCGACGTCTCTGCCAAAGCCTCGCACCCTGCCGACCAGACGCAATATAAAAGATGTACAAGTTGACGGTGTCGATGTCCCAGCGCTTGTTTTTACTGGGGCCCATGTGCAACTATCATCGTTGTCTCCTGAAGAAAGTCCTTACACCTGCCGCATCCCCTGTTATCATGGTCTCCGATGCAGCAATGGCCATTATCCTTGGCATATGTACTGTCTTAATAACTGTTGCTGTTCTCAACACTACGGTTTTACTTGCTGTTCTTGAACGGTGTTCGCATGACTTGATCTTCGGCCTATACTTTTTATCACACCAGACGTGCTGGAGCATTGGTGGCTGTACCGGCCACGCCGCGACACACGCCCTCCTTTCCTTTCTACGGACTCCCTTCCATCGCAGCAACCTCTCTGTCACTTCGTGGTGTCTTATCGCGACGTCTTCTACTATGGCGATTGCCCGCTGGCACAGACTTCCGTTGTGAACCATAATATTTAGAGGGGTTATGCTAGTCCTATTCCCCAATGTCCGTATCGCGTGTCTACCGGACAACACCACGTTATCTAAACTGAACTAGACATCAGGCGAACCAAAAGTGTCATTGAGCCCTTTTCAACTCATTGGGCATCGCCGGTTGTCTTGACAACAAAGAAGGATGACAGCTTGCGATTTGGTGTCGACTACCGCCAACTGAACGAAGGCTCTATTTTCGACACGCATGGCGGCTGCATGGACGCCATTATCCGCCATGTTGACTCCCTCGCCATGTCCGTCATGTCGAGAAGTCACGTTTTTTGAAATTTCTGCTGGGAAACGGAAGTTTTGTAAAGTGCAATTTTGCGTTTTCATCACACTGACAAAAAGTGACGTGGAGCTGCAAATTTTATCGACTAACACTTTTTTGTGGTCCTTGGCACCTATATTGCGACTTTAGCACTTTAAAAAGAAAGTGGATGTAGCGTGCAGAAGCCCGTGCAATGCATCTGCAATTTCCCGAATATGTGGTGGCGTTCCAAGATAGCTGGCATGTCAGCTTGTTGATTGGCTGAAGGAATATCCTGTGAAGAGCGTCACAGGAAAGGCTGTTTCGTTAACGTCAATTTGACGTTGGGCGACCATTGCGCTGGGCCTCCATTGCAAAAATTTTCCGCCGTAATTTGTTGTGTGACGAGCCGCGCGAATTATGGTAATGAGCGGCCATGTGCATTGGTGGTCGATAGGAATGCGTATCGCCGCATTTTCCCTGTCATTTGGGGCCATGAAAATCTTTTGTTCACAACGCGTGCTCATAGCATTTGCATCGCTCTCGGTGGTGTTGGAATTTCTGTTTTTAACCATCATTTTTATGAAAAAGACGTTTATTTGAAATACAATTGCTTGAAACTAACAAACTTTTTGCAACTTTTTGGACTTTTCACTACTGCGTTTGTATGGTAATCAATATTATTGACTTTTTGCGTCATTAAAGACTATGACAACGGCGACATTTTATTTATAAAATAGGTCGCAGGTCGGCGCGGCACACGCAGCACAGTCACAGCATTAGCTGGTGGAGCGGCTCAAGAGTAGCTCCAATTTGGGCATAACGCACAACAGGGTCTTCGCGGCAGTGCCGTTCGCCTCGATTTGACGAGAATAATCTGAACGATCCGCCCGGCGTCGACGGCGAGCTGCGGCTTGTAATGCTCTCTCCACAGCAGTCTGCTGAGTCCGATCAAGCCTTACAACTACAACTTACATGTCAGGCGTGCCGCGTTTGCAGGCACATTAACTAGATGGCGCCACCATAGTGGCGGAGGCAAGGCAGCTCGGAAGCTCGTTGATTGCGCGCCTCGTCTGAATCACATACCGTCGTCTGCGCCTGCGGACGCTGCGTTTGCAGGCATCTTACCTAGACGGCGTCATCATACTGGCGGAGGCTTGAGTCGTCTCACTCTTGCGTTTGCCTTTGAGTATTTTCCGCGGCCCGATAGCACGCGCTTGCGTGGCTTAGTGGTAGAGTATCCGGCTCCCACGCAGGGGGCGCGGGTTCGATCCCGGCAGGAATCGGGTACTTTTTCCGCGTTTCGGCGATAGCGGCTACGCGGCTGACGCCGGCGGTGGCATCATCGCGACCCGAAACGGCTATTGGAATGAGCCCATAACAGCTTATGCTGTAAAATAAATGTACGCAAGGCGGATCCTTGAAGTTTCCTCTCGCGGTGCGAGTAAGCAGCGAAGTGAACAAGAGATGGCAGAGCCGGCGATTGCGTCACGCTAGCGGATGCCTGTGACGCGCGCTACACTATCGATGATATTCGGCCACTTCTCAGCCAGACGAGTCGGGCTAAGTCACTTGCGCATCACGAGATAGCGATAACCAGGCCTAGAGCTTGTGCCCATCACCACTGGTAGGTGATGTCCCTATAAAGTAAAGGTACTGCAACTCCGCGTCTCTCTCTCATGTATCTCCTATTGGACGATGATCGCGCGCGCTTTGACTTCTTTATATTTAGTTTTTTTCCGCCTCAGAGCCATCTTGCAGGTCACTCTGCGCAGCCGCAGTGACCGGTGGCGGCCGCGGCCGTGCGCCCGGCCTGAAAGCACCATAGACGAGCTTATTCAATCTCAGCGTATTACCCAATACGAACGACTCGCCAACTCCAGCACCGGTACGCACATTCTACGCACCCTAGGCATAACCTACGCCACCCAATTCGGACCAAAAGTACCCGTTCCTTCTAACATTTGCGCTCAGCTAGTTATCCCGCCCACACCTCATAATATGCATCCAGAACACAATCAGGAGTGAAGTTCAGACACAAACAAACATCTACAAAAGCGCTACGACCAAGCCGCAGACGTAGCCTATACGTGGACACCACAGTATACCTCCACCAGAACGCCATGGCGGTCGCCGCAGTCGCGGGCTCGCTGTGTTGCTTCGCCGCGGCCGCATCAATACTCACCACTAAACCCGAAGAAGGAGTAGAAACGGCCATCGCTTTGGCCTACGCATCTACCAAAGCACACTGCATCATAAGCGATCAATAGCGGCCATTCGCGACTACACAAGAGGACTCATAACACCCCAAGCACAGAAAACACTCCCCGCCACTCACCCCTCAAGGGAACGCCGCGTCAAGATCATCTGGGCCTCTGGTCTCTCGGGTCTGGCTGGAAACGAAAGCGCCCATGATGCCGCCCGAGCTCTTGCAAACCAGTCGCATCATCCTTCTCCTGCGTCTACCGATCCTGACGAGCCCTCTGTTCCGCATCGCCGTCACGGGCGCGACCGAATGGTCACATTCAGAGAAATCCTCCTCCACTACCGCTGCGAGTGGTTACGCTACCCTCTAGCACACAAACCTCTGGATAAATCTCAATCCACCCCTTGGCAACTACTTCAGACGCGAACTTTCCCAAATCCAGCGCTATACCACCGCAGTTACTCCGATACATACTCCCCACTCAACAATGCTTGCGAGGCTCGCACTGACCTCGATCACATCATCTGGGCATGCTAGAAAGCTTCACTCACCAACACCCACCACACTAATACTACACGCATCATAACTGCGACCGAGCAGTGGGAGACTTTACTGCTCAGCTTCGATCCAGAAGAGCAGCACTGGGCCGTCCGGATGGCTGAAAACGCCGCCAGAAAGCAAGCCGTGCCCGCCGTCTGAGGAAGCGGAGGACTAGGGGTCAGTCACTCAACCGCCGCCGCCGCCGGACCCTATCATGGGCACAATAAACTTTTAGTTCTCTCTCTCATCTTGAATATCGACTATTCTCTTAATTAAAGACTATAAAGCGGCCGCATGCGCCTTTACGAACCCCTCCCACCGTACATTCTTTAAAAAAATCTAGACTCTTGGGGGCTTATTTTGTTCCCGATCAATAATAGTGATATGTCTTGACATTAAAGCTGCGCGCTCAGTACTTTTGGGTCACCAACGGTGTGTGCGTTAGTACCGTAGCATGGCATTCTCGACAGGAAAGCAGCAAGCGCAGTTTCTTTTATAAAGGAGACGCATCAAGCCAGATGACTATTATTTTAGTGGGACAAGATACAGCCTCAGAGGATGCAAACGTTTTGTGGGGGCACTTTGTGTTTCGCGGCCTTTCTTTCAGAAAGTTGAATCGGAAATTTTCAGCATGGCCTACAATTTTTTCATGGAACCTTTCGCTCTGAATAAAATATTTTGAAGTTTATGGCTAAATTAAACTATTTACGCAATGAGGCGGAATTAAAAAAAACCCTGACTGGCTCCAAGCTAAGGCAATAGGCATTACCTTGATTCTGTCTGGCATATGCATATTTCTCAATTTTGGCACGAGTTACGTGGGATATCTAGCATAGATAATGTCAAAAGAACACGGGACGTGGGTTCTGAAGAAGATGTGATTATCTTAATGATTTAGACACGTGGAACACTAAGATACAAGAAGATCAAAGTACCCGCCGCAGTACCTCGTTGACTGATTTTGCTGGAGAAAAAAACACACAGTCGTGCATTTCGGTATTAGATGTCGATGAACCAGTAGAGATCAACATAATCTACTCTTCCACTGCAGCATGCCTAATGATGGGATTGTGGGTTTCGCACGTCAGACCTCTCATTTATATTTTGTTTGAAGTAAAAATGAAGTTCTTTTTAGTAGCCATGGAGAAAAGCTTTAGCTTTTCATTCCTTTTAAACGTTTGACGCACATGGAACGATCACGCATTGCCGGCCGATTTCACTGGCGCGATTACGTTCAACTAGCATCCATTTTTTTATGCATTTTTTCATGCAAATCAACGTTTCGTTAAACGTTGATTTGCATTTTAACCCGAATAAGAAGTAAAAAACTCTCTAGGGGATTCTGCATTTTTGAACTTCAAGCAGTCTTGCTACTCGTATCGACAGCTCGCTGACGCATTTTGCTGGAGAAGAAAGCCACAAGTGGTCGTGGACTTCAGGATTAGGCGACGTCTTTGACCGCTAAGAGATCAACATAGTCCAATCCCAATAGGATTGAGGTTTTTGCACGTCAAACCTCTCCATCTTTTGGTTAGGAAAATCTTCAGCTTTTCGTTCTTTTTAAATGTTTGATGCACACAGAGCGATGACGTATTGCCGGCGGATTTGGCTGACGTGATTAGGTTCAAAAAACGGAATTTTTTGGTTTCCTTAAATGTTGATTTGCATTTAAAACGGAATAAGAAGTAAAAAACTATCTCGGAGACTCTGCATTTCTGAATTCCAAGTGGCCTTCCTACTTCCATCGATGGATTGTAAGGCATCTCTATCTTTTACTGAAAACCCTTTGGCGCCATGAAAGTAATGTGACTCAGGGCAGTGGGCGCATGAGCAGCTTCCCAATACAGTTACCAACAACAAAGGTAATATCCCTTTGTGGTGGCCCACCTCGAGAGCAAAATAACTTTATTGGGTCCAGCGGTTTGAGGATTAGGCCACCGCCTAAACGGCAGCCAGAAGCCCTTGGGCCCTGGCGGCTGCTTCTGCCAGCTGGACGGCCCAGAGTTGTACTTCCGGGTCAGAACTGAGTAGTACGGCGTCCCACTGCTCCTCATTAACTATTTTGCGGCCCTTTCGAGTCACCTGAGGGCAAGCCCACAGGATGTGTCTCAGATCCGCCCGTCCTTTACATAACCGACATTTTCCCTCATATTTATCTGGATAATACCGGCTGTAGGCCACCGGATTCGGATAGGTGTTGGTTTGAAGGAGGCGCCAGGCCACCGTCTGCGGCTTACTGAGTGTTGGGTGGGCGGGGGGATACCGAGCCCTCGCCAATCTATAAGATTTAGTGATTTCATCGTAACTAAACATGCGTTCCCATCTCATCTCTGGGTGAGGCTGCTCTCTGGCTCAGTTAGTTCTCGAGCCCATGTGTGAGCCGCCTCATTCCCAGGGAGGGAGGCATGCGCAGGTGTCCAGATAATTTGTATGTGTCTGTAGTCTTTCAGGTGTACTTACTGGTATTCCAAGTGCTTGTTTATATACTTTCCTTATCAGGGCTTAAATTTTTGCTTTTTCTGCCATGAGGAGGTTCAGATAAGGAGTCACATATACTATTCGGCTAATAACAAAAGCCTGTACTAACCTAATTAGGTTGAGTACCTTCATATCCCGCTGTGTCGGTTTGCAATTCTTGCGATCAGGCGCATTGTTTCTTGCGTCCCTCTTTTCTAAAGCCTTTATGGTTTCATTATTTCGCCTGTTTCCTTGTATCCGCATGCCTAGTACCCGAATACTGTCAACTGCTGGTATTTGTTGGCCCCCCGCGCTTAGTCGTATTCCTTATCAGGGCTTCAACTTTTGATTTTTCTGCCATGAGGAGGTTCAGATAAGGAGTCACATATACTATTCGGCTAATAACAAAATCCTGTACTAACCTAATTAGGTTGAGTACCTTCATATCCCGCTGTGTCGGTTTCCAATTCTTGCGATCAGGCGCATTGTTTCTAGAGTCCCTGTTTCTAAAGCTTTCTGATTTCATTATTTCGCCTGTTTGCTTGTATCCGCATGCCTAGTACCCAGATACTGTCAACTACTGGTGTTTGTTGGCCCCCCGCGCTTAGTCGTATTTGGGATGTGCTGTTGTCTTTACGGCTCCTTCTTTGTGGGTGTTTAATCACGAGTTGAGACTTTTCTGGTGAGCACTGCAGGCCCCTACTGCCAAGATAGTCATCTACTCTGCGTATTTCTTCTTAGAGGGTAGCCTCGATGTATCCGCCGCTGCCCCCTGTGACCCACAGCGTGATATCATCAGCGTATAAGCTATGATGTAGCCCTTCCACTGTGTTCAACTTCCCCGGGAGGCCGATCATGGCCACGTTGAAGAGTAGTGGCGAGAGAACCGATCCCTGTGGTGTTCCTCGGCTCACTAGTTCTATTTCGTCCGAATGTATGTCTCCAATTGTAATTCGGGCCCTTCTGTTTAATAGGAAGTCTCTAATGTATTCGTAGGCCCGTTTCCCAACTCCTAATCCCTAGAGGTTTCCTAAAATAGCTTCATGCGTAATGTTGTCCAAAGCTTTTGCAAGATCTAGGCCTAATATGGCTTTGTTGTCTCTTGTTTTTGAGGCCGTGTCTATAATTTGGTGTTGGATTTGAAGCATGATATCTTGTGTGGAAAGTTTACATCGAAAGCCTATCATCGTGTGCAGGAAGAGGTTATTGCCGTCCATGTATCTTACTAGACACGTGAGTATCACGTGTACCATTAATTTTCCGCACACGATGTCAATGATATCGGTCTTAGATTTTCTAACTTTAGCATTTTTCCTTGTTTAGGATCATGTCTATATGCCCTGTTTTCCACAGTTGAGGTATAGCCCCCTTCCAGCATTCGTTCATGTATTGGGTAATCGCCTCTATAGAGGGATCATCGAGATTCCGTGGCATTTTGTTGCTGATGCCATCGGGACCCGGGGCGGATTTCGGGCGCAGGTCCTGCAGTGCCTGTCTAACTTCTTCTTGCGTAATAGGCATGTCCAATTCAAGGTTTTCCTCTCCAGTATAGTGCGGTAAGGGAGTCTCTGCTAGGTCGCCTATATAGAGTGATTGGACTTCTTGCAGTAATTCTGTTTCTGTACCTTCATATTTGTGGGTTAGGTTATTGATGTGCCTTTGTGCAATTTTGCCATTTTCAGGGTCAATCAATTGCCGTAGGATATTCTACGTTTTTGCCGAGTTTACTTCTCTCTGCATTTTGTTGCACGTAGCTTCCCAGTTTGGCTGCGTTAATCTGTTTGTGTGTTTCTCGATTTCCATGTCTAGTTGGGCCATTTTCCGCCTAAGATTTCTATTGAGCTGTTTTCGTTTCTATCGGGTTTCTATGTTGTTCCGTGCTTCCCATAAGAGTAGCAATTTTGCATCTGCTTGTACTAGCCCAGCTTCGTCTGGTATATGGTTTGTGGTTTTCTTTACACTATTGAGGAGTTTCTGCGTCCAGACCTCAAAATTCTCAATTGTGTCGCCATCTTTCTTTGCTTCCTCCGCCCGTATTTGTCGGAAAAGGTCCCATTCTACCATGGTGAAGGATTTTACTTTCCTTTGCGGGGGGGATGGCCTTTATTACTGCCTCGAGAATGTAATGGTCACTCCCAAGATTTTCCTGTGTGTTTGTCCAATGGGCATCAGGCATGTTTCTGATAAATGTTAGAACTGGCGTAGTATCCATGCTGACGCTATTGCCTATTCTGGTGTTTGTGGGTCCGTTACTAAGGTAAAGTAGGCCCTTTGCGACTCAAGCCATAGATTCCTGCCTTTCGCGATGTCATTTTTGTACCCCCCGCACTGGTGCGGAGAATTAAAGTCTCCGAGTATTACCACTGCTTGACGATCGGCTATAGTTAGTGCTTGCCTAATTAACTCTCCAAACCTCATCTTGTTGCTTCTAGGGCTGCTATTAACATTTAGTATGATTAAACTACCTTGATGTTGTCGTTTAGGGATTATCTCGATTAGGACGTGGTCAACGTTTAAAACCCCTGTATCCGTGCGTTAATACCGCTAAATTTCTGTTCACTAGGGTTGAGACGGGCGTTTTCACGCTCAAAGTACCATACGTTTTATATCGGACAGTTTGGCTGGTCCTCGCGTTTCCTGCAGAGCAATGATGTCTGGCGCCTCCTTGTTATTTATGAACTGCTGAAGGTTACTCCGTTTCCGACGGTACCCCCTGCAATTCCACTGCCAAATTTTGTAATGATTACGTGAGGCTATGTTTACTGGGAACTAGTTCGCCGGGGGCCCTAGTGACGTCGGTCCCCGCAGGCCTATCGTAGGGTTTGTGGATTTTTATTATCGGTCATATTCCCGTCGAGCGTCCACATTTTTGCATGTTCTCAAGCATTGTAACCGACAATCGATTCCTTCGATAACCTTGCTGCATTTTTTCTAGTGGTACTTGTATGCCTACATACTGTTTTGTACGGTTTCGGCCAGTTTGGTTATCATGCCTCTCAATCATTTTCAATTCTCTCAGTTATATCATCTGTGATAGATTCCTCAGTATTGTTCCTCTTTGCTGGTGGTGCACATGTTGTGCTTTATGCTGGTTCCCCTCGCAAAGTTGTCGGGGTATTAGCCTCTTGCCCATTGTTTTTGACGAAGTTCCTTATTTTCTATGCGGAGGAGCCGGATATCCTCTCTCTGTGCCGCGTTTTCACGATTGACCCCCTCGAGTGCTTTCCTAATATCAGAGATTTCTTTTTCTAGAGCGGATCTATTCCCGTCCCTCGGAGCAGAGGAGACCGTATCTGCCCAGCTCACCTTACACCTTCGTCTGCTGGTGTTCCTCTGGTGCTGCTGGTCGCCTTTTGTGGTGACGCCTGTCTCCTCGTCGTCGATGGGGACCGGGACTGGGTTCTTGATGTAGACCATGACTGGCGATGTCCTCTGTGTTTCCCTTCTGGAGGGGAAGTCTTGGAAAGGAGCTGGACCGGCTTCTCCTTCTAATTTTCCTCGTCGGCGTCGCGTTGTCTTGTCGTGTACGGAGGCTTTCATGGCTTGAGTGGTTCCCTTGGTGGTCCGATTTGATGGGCGTGGAATCGTTCCTCGGTTGCTTGGTCCCTTGTTGTTGGTGTTGCACACGCTCCCAGTACCTTTTTTTCAGTAGGTACGGTGTTTTTAACCACTCGCGGCACTGTTGGTCCCCTGTAAGGTGTCCCTTTCCGCACAAAGAGCATCTCGGATCACATTGGTGGTCCTCGGTGGGATTCAGCATTCTGCAGCCTCTACAGTGCTTGGTATTGGGGGCCGGGCAGGCGTCCGCTCGGTGTCCTAGGCGACCGCATGAAGTGCACAGCTCGTGTTTGTTTCGGTACAACACACAGCGGTATTCCGCGCCTCTATAGTACATGTAGTGCGGCACGTAAGTGCCTTCGAACACTATCACTACAGAGTCCGTTCGGCCCATGCGTCTCGCATGGAGAATTGTCGGATTTCTTCGATTTACAAGACTTCCTCTATGCCTTCTGGTGCATCGTAGTCCGGGATTCCGCTTATAACACCTTTGGAAGTGTTGTCCGGAGCCGTGATATACGCTGCTCCAAAGACGCCTGTTCCAATCCGGATCTCTTTTAGTTGACTGTAACGCTTCGCGTTTTCCAGCTTCGGTGTGCTCTTGATGAAAGTGTTTTGCTTTGAGTTCACTCGAAGAATATCTTCTTCCGCGTCTTTTATAGTTATTCCTGCTACACGCAGAACGCCATCTTTTATAATCGCAGAGCTCTGCATCGTGTCAAATCCTCCTCTGGGACGAATGACTACCTTGTAGTCCTCCTCTGGCAGCTGTGGCTGTCGTGGAGCCGGCATTCCGTGCTTGCACCAGCTGTCGCGTCTCGCTGCCAGCCGATGCGTCTCGTCGGCGTTCCTCAAGATGTCGCCGATATTCGAGCGTTCTTTAGTCCTAGATTTTCGGCGGGTGTGTGCCGCCATCCATCCTGGATCCTCGTATTCTTCAGGGGAGATTGTCTCTCCCTCCACTCCGACGACGTCCATGTCCTCTGCCGGTGTTGGCCCTTGGCCACGGAGCAACAAACCTTCTTCCTCCGTGCCCTTCGCGGAGCCGGGGCCCAGTCTCCACTCAGGCCAGGGTGTGGGAGACCCGCCGGCGCAGCGGGTCGGTGTCGTCGTATGCCAGGTAAGGGTTAGCTGGGCCGCCGGCGTGGCGGCTCACGAAAGTCGTTACTGTGCCCCAGAGAGGAGCCCTCCTGCCAAACACTTGTTGTTCTCCGAAGGCAGTGATGTTCCAACGCCTCTCTTCGTCGAAGTACGGTTTAGAGTCTTAAGTTTTCGCTCACAATCATGGAAAATTTACGGAGCCCATGGATTGCGCGGCTTCTCAGCTCGGCCCCGATAAGTGGTTCTTGAGGGAAAGGGAAAGGTTGGCGCTATCTTCTGCAGCCCTTGAGGGAGCACGGCTCAGCGCCAATCAGCTCGGCCCCCAAGCGGCGATTTCCTCCTGTATGTGCGAGTGAAATGGCGCGAGGGACGCGCGCTTTCGCCGGGAGCGAACGCACGTCGGAGAGCAAACGCGCGTTCTGCACCGTGCTCCCTGAAGGGCTGCAGAATTAAGCGTCTCTTTCTTCCTTTACAATCACCATATATAGAGAGCAATCGCGACTTCTTCCATCGTGCGAGAGGCCGTGGAGGGACGGGAGGGAGGGAGGGGAGGCGACGTTCAGCTGCGGCACCAAATGCGTATTTATATAAAAAGTTGTCGCAGTTTCACCTGAAAGGCGAAGCATCAATTGCGATAGCAAAATTGTAGAGAGCTATACGGAGTAATGATATTAGCTTTATCAGCTGTATAAACTTGGACATGCAGCAGCACCGGCAACACGCAGAACTGTTGTCGACGCCGTTGACGTTTTGCCCGCGTTCGCTCAAAATGCGTGCGGCGTTGGTGACTGTTGCCGGAGCCTCTGATATAAATAGGCACTTGGTGCCGCAGCTAAACGTCGCCTCCCTTCCCTCCCCCTCCCCCCCTCCCGCACGGCCTCTAGCGCGTCGGAAGAAGGCGCGTTTGCTCTACATATATGGTGATTGTAAAGGAGGAAAGAGACGCCTACTTCTGCAGCCCTTACGGGAGCGCTGAGCCGTGCTCCCTCAAGGGCTGCAGAAGATAGCGTCAACCTTTCCCTTTCCCTCAAGAACCACTTATCATCATCACGGCGCATTGGCGCTGAGCCGTGCTCCCTCAAGGGCTGCAGAAGATAGCGCCAACCTTTCCCTTTCCCTCAAGAACCACTTATCATCACGGCGCAGAACGCGCGTTTGTTCTCCGCCGTGCGTTCACTCCCCGTGAAACCGCGTGCCCCTCGCGCCCTTTCACTCGCACATACAGCATTCGGCGCGCGGCAACGATTTCATCTCCATTGACGTCATACGGAACCTCACGGCGACGGCGACGACGACGGCAGAAATCCGCTTTTGAGTGTCCATATAATTGCTATCGCAATAAAACGTTGCGAGGCGAGAAGGTGGGTAAGATTTCCGACGCTGCTCGACGAGTGTTCCATTTTGATCTCGTCGAAAACCTCCTAGCCGCCCCAGAGGCAGCCGCAACCGTCACCAACGCCGCGCGCGTTCGGGGCGAACGCGGGCAAAACGCCGACGGCGTCGACAACAGTTCTGCGCGTTGCTGGTGCTGCTGATGATAAGTGGTTCTTGAGGGAAAGGGAAAGGTTGGCGCTATCTTCTGCAGCCCTTGAGGGAGCACGGCTCAGCGCCAGCTGGTGCTGCTGCATGACCAAGTTTATGCTGCTGATAAAACTACTATCCTTACTCCGTATAGCTCTCTACTAATTTTGCTATCGCAATTGATGCTTCGCCTTTTGGGTGAAACTGCGACATTTTTTTCTACTACTTTCTCGGACGAGTCCTTGACCAAAGTTACGTATATACCACCAACGCTAACGCACACTCCTCTCACACCCCCCTCCTCGGTTGATATACATTTCTCCTACACCGCCATTGGTTGGCGCGCCTCACGCTCTCCCACTTCTACGCGAGTGTTGGACGGCGCGACTTACGTTAACCCTCCTTCTCATTCTCCTTTACATCTGCACCCTCTCATAGCATTCTCACAGAAGAAAGGGGTCACTGCAACCCCTTTCCCCCTGTTGAGCTCTTCATTTTGTCTTCTCTCCTGCTAGGTCACGTGGCCTCTTCTTAGCAAACTCCGACAACGATGGCACAGGGTCCGCATAAACAGCTTCGCGGTAAAAAAATGAACACTCCGGGTATACTGTGGGCACTTATTGTGCACTTCTTCAGCATCTGTACATTATCATCATCATGCGTGTGCCCCTCATCTTCATCGCGCGTGCGGGCGCATCATCAGCGTGGACTGTGCCGAAGGCTGTTCATGCCGGTTGTGGACGCCACCCTTCTTCGCCGTGTCGTCTCTCGGGCTCAATAAAGGTCCGCCCTTACTGTGACGTCACAATACATAGTGTTCACTGAGCTCCATTTCACTTCAGTGTGTTCACTTTTCCTATACATATAACTTGGCTGAATGCATTACCATTCTTGACAGAATCCTCGACCTATCGCGTTCCATTAACAATGACAAGAGAATAAATTGAAAGACAGGGCAGGGCCTTCTTTGTAGAGTTCAGGTCAATTTGAGGTTCGGAGATCTAGGTATTCATCCACTTTCGCCTCGTTAATTACACTACTTTAGGCCTTCCAGTGCACGGAAGACAACAAAAAGTGTGTCACGATGAAGCAAGGAAAGTTAAAGAAGCACCAAGTTAGCGTAAAGTTATGTACGGAGCAGTAATATTGCCTAATTTACCCGAAAAGGCGAGATTGAAAACAAGATGCTCTCGTTCAAACTGCGCGCGCCTAGAACTGGAACCTGACCCGCCGCGGTGGCTTAGTCAGCTAAGGCGTTGCGCTGCTGAGCACGAGGTCGTGGGATCGAATCCTGGCCACGGCGGCCGCATTTCTATGGAGGCGAAATGCAAAAACGCCCGTGTGCTTGCCGTTGTAGTGCATGTTAAAGAACCCCAGGTGGTCAAAATTAATCCGGAGCCCTCCACTACGGCGTGCCTCAAAATCAGAACTGGTTTTGGCACGTAAAACTCCAGAAAGAAGAGAACTGGAGCCTGAAATTTGGCTTTACGCAGACTAAAAAAAAATTGGAGCAGCTTCACACTAGTGCTGCGAAGACTGTGCAAACAGCGAAGCTGTCGAGCCCGCCTAGCTTTATCTCGGATCGGCTAAGACGCAGGCCCGGATCGTTTTGTCGCTGCTTCTGGCTGGACACACGCTTATGCTCGGCTAACGCGAACTCGTAACTTCGAATCTTATGCAAATCGCCGACGTTTTGCCGCCGCTTCACCAGTGCAACACTAGCGGTTGGTCCGAAGTCGTCTCATTCGCTCTCGAATATAGCGGCACGATGGTTTTCGTGCCGTGCTTCCTCTTCTTTGGGAGTAACGCACTTCTTCGATCACCCCCTTCGCACGGCGATATGATCGGCGCGGAGACGTGGGGCATTCTGTCGCCGCAGCGGTGACGCGGAGCTAATATTATGAGGATCATCGCAGTGACGTCAAGCCTTAACACCGCCTACCACAGCTGTGGCGACACGGCTGTGCGGGAGCTCATCGTGATGACGTCATGGGTCGGCAAATCTAGGCAAAGCGACGGTGCGCGCGCGACGACGTCACGGCTTAGCTCCACCTACACAGCTGTTGCGAGGCTCGGCGTTACTAGACGACGCGGAGTCACGTCATCGCTCGGTGAGCTTTTCCTGCGCACACTCCCCGGACTAACCACCGGCTTAAACAGCTTCGCTGTTAAAATATGGACCAATCCCATAGATGTATCGTAGTGCTGTATCAAAATGTGGACCGGTCTCGAAGGCAGTGCAGTCGAAACAAAGCACGTGGTACACTAATGCACCCAAGACCTTTCATCGGTGTCAACAACTGTTGACTCGCGTTTCCTAAATGTATAAGCGACATACAGATATTACAAACAATTTTTCCTTTGCATAGCTTTGAGCCATTCCATGCCGTGTGTGGCTTTCAGCCTTGCAGCAAGTGGTTAAATTATTTTTATGAAAATTTGGAGGACGCTTAAGCTTCACCTTTAAGAGTGCTACGCGGTAGCATTAAAAGATTCCTGACAGCTTCTCACGCTTTCCGGCAACTGCAGCTTATGTGTCCGTAATGTTTACCGGAGAACGCTGGTGTCGAACAGAGGCACGAATGCGAGCTTTCTGGTAGAAACGCGGCCTTTTGTGGGGGGCGCGCGTCTGTTGTTGATTCGCGCTTTTAACATTTCATCCTGAGAAGATTTAACATAAAAAGCATGCGCTGTCGTAGTTTTGTTTCATGCCATTTGTTTGTTGGCTGTCAATTTGAAAATTCCGAGGAATAACTTTTTAAAGAATGTAGGACGAAGTGTGAGCACCTTTACAGGTAGAAGTACTTTAGTGGGGTATAGAATGCTTTCAGCACACAGGAAGATCATATATCACATATATGATTGCTCCGGCGGGCAATCACATATGTGATATCACTCTGTGCCGATGGAGAAGTGTACGCGTCGGCGGACAAGATTGCTGACGTAGAATCAGGTGACAGCAATGAAATGTGGCATCATCTGATGACAACAGAGTGGCCAAAACTATGCCTTGGGGAAGAACTTGAGGACTGAGTCTGAAGTTCAAGAGGGGCAGGCAAGTCTGGTTTGTCGCAACAGTCACAACAGTGTGGGGAAAGAAAATGTTGTGCGACAAAAGGACACTGGTAGACGGAGTAATCATAGTCACCATCCGGTACACTGGGGCAGGATGCAGCGACAATACAGGTGAGTGCTTGGGGCGGCAAACGAACAAACTCGGCACAAGAGTTTGGACTGCGACTCTGGACTGCGTCAGGAACGTCTGGTGAAGCGGGGAAGTCAAGTTCAACGACACCGCCCGAGCAGTCAATTACAGCGAAGTGGTCAGTCAAGAAATCTAGTCCAAGGATTGCGTCATGAGGGCAGTGGCGAAGAACATGAAACATGGAAGTGTGGCGGCCAGCGACGCTGACGCGTGCGGTGCGCATTCCAAGCATGGCCGGAGTTCCACCGTCAGCGACACGCCCAACGCAGTACTCTGGAGGTGTTAGCATTTTGTGTAAGCGTTCACGGAGATCAGAGCTCATGATACAAATATGTGCACCGGTGTCTATAAGGGCAGTAACGGGTAGGGCATCCACTTCTACGGAAAGTTGATTCTCGTGCGTGGGCACGGTTAAAAGGCTTTGCAGGTCGTGGGTAGAATGCAGCGTCACCTCCGGGAGCTGAATTACCCAGTTTTTCTGGGAAGAGTGGCCAGAGGGGTGCGGTGATGAATAGCGGCGGGGAATAGCTGACCGGGAAGCGACTTTACAATCGCTAGTAGGTACAGCGTGGGCGTGGCACTGCGGGTCACATGAGTTCCGCTTAACACGTGTTGCCATGGCAATCGCGGAGCTCCTAGGTGCCTAGGGACATAATAGCTTAGGGACTTTTGATGCGCTGGTCTCCGCTGAGGCTCTCTATCTCCGGGACCGGGCGCAGCGACCTTGCCGAGCGCAGCTCCTACGTGCGTAGGGAGCGAATCGTTTAGGGCGCGTTGAATGTCTGGCGGTGTCTGGCCCACGTTGGCCGCGCTTTATTATTGTAGCGTTTGTTCTAGTTGCGGAAATTCTTGCAGTATTGGTTGTGTGGCATGACGGCTTCTCATCTTGGGGAACTGTGGTGGTGTAAACAAGCGTATACTGCTCGCGTTTGTACCCCGGTGCCTCGGCGGCGGCGGAAGCCACGGCACCGGGGTACAGTGTCACTGCCGGGTCCCACCGATTGTTCGTTGCGACGCACTCGTAATTCCCAAGCCAGTCATCGATGTCGACGTCGGCGGGGCCGCAAAAAGAGCCAGTGTCGCGGAGTTGGATCAAGATCACCGGCTGGGGTGCCGGTGCTGCGGTTGACGTAATGTCCACGCCTGTTAACATGGTGGAACTTGCCAGGACACGTCCGCTGTGGAGTTCCGTCTTGAGTAATACCCAGCACCTTCACCAAAATGTCACGGGAAACGGTGTAAATGAAAATATATTTAAAAACTATTTACAACAAGCTGTAGCACTGCGAAGATGGCGAAAAGACAATCTTTTCAATCGTCGTCTTCTTCACCCCAGTGGTCAACGTCGTCTTTGTCCCATTGCGCGCACTCTCGTGACAATCTAATTGCTATCTCAATAAAATAAACGCGACATGTTTGACTTTACAATATCAAAATTTGATTGCAATACAATCATCAGGGCTCGCTATAAAATAGACAAGGAGCATCGTCCTTCAGCCTCCACGTTCTTTTCGACGAGTGTGCAGCGCTTTGGAATCAAATTATTTAACTTGACATATTTATTGATAATCCATCATGTTTCATGACAGAAGGGAGTGTACGGGTGGTAAACCGGACAGTGGATTGACTGAACTGATTGGCCGGAGTAATTCAGGATTTCCCTATGCTCGATTATATTCTTTGCTTTTCATTCACAGTTCATAACCAGTCAGTCCCTGGGATAGTGAAGGTGTGGGATAATGAATGAACCGCTCGGGCCGCTGAAAAATTGCTAAGATAAGAGAGAATTTTAATAGAAACCTTACATTAGCTTGGCACAGGTTCTCGCTTGAAGTGTTTTTTAGAACTGAAGCTCTTTAATCGGCCTTCTAACCTGATGCCATGACTGCTGCTCATCTGGCAAGAACTTACCGACTTCCCTTAGCAGAATTGAGGTATCGATGGCTCTGAATATATTTATATTTGACTTGCGATCAGCAAACAGGAGTACTTATACACCGCTGAAATTTCAGTTATTTGCGAAAAGCGTTCTATGGTCTTTGTAAAACCCGATGCTGTCAGTAATATTCCGCTGTGAGGGTCATTACCCAATAAATAGCATTAGTATTATGGAGATTCAACGCACTTGTTTGAATCTACGTGCAGCGAATAATGAAACTCTATAATAATACCGTGTGTGGAATTGTCATTATTTTCAGCTCATGCAACGTGCAATGTTTGCAACGCAACGTTTATGTTTATGCATCGCACAGGTCAAAATTACGACCATGCTTAAACATATATGTACACTGTGGTTTTACATGTAAAAATCAATATCCGATTATGAGGCACGCCGTAGTGGGGGACTCCGGAAATGTTTACCACCTGAGGGGATCTCAAACGCGCACCGAATGCACGGCATGTGAGCGTTTTCGCATTTCGCCCCCATCAGAATGTGGCTATCGTGGCCTGGATTTCATCCGGAGTCCGGGTGCTTAGCAGAGCAGTGCCAAAGCAGCTAAGCCACCACGGCTGGTTATTGTAGTCATGTAGTGTTTATGTTTGTGCTACACCTCTCGCACGCAACGCCGGAATGCTAACAAAATTTCATGCAACTGCACACTCTGAGACATCGACGCAGTAATGTCACGTGGACGACGTCGATGTTCAATTGGCGTTTGTCGAGAAGTGTGGCGAGGAGAGGTGTATGCAAAGAGATGTACGTTCTACGCCACGTGACGTGTAACCGGTTTCCAGGTAAGAGACAAACCGCCGCCGCCACTGCAGAAGCAGCACGCAGGGAAGCCGAGGCCGTCGCAGAAACAGCACGCAGAACAGCCGAGAGCGCCGCAGAAGTAGCACGCAGAACTGCGGAGAGCGCCAAAGAAGTAGCACGCAGAACTGCCGAGAGCGCCACAGAAACTGCACGTAGAACAGCCGAGAGCGCTGAAAATTCAGCACGCTGGAACGGCTAGCAGCAGCCCAGCAGCAGCAGCATCAGCAGCAGCTGCAGCAGCAGCAAATGTGCAATAAACGGGAGCGTCCGCAAAAAAAAAAAAAAACCTTTGCTTGAATGTTGAATTGCCTTTATTTCCATGAACACACAAAAATATGGGGGATTTAAGGATAAAGTTGCACACCGCAACCTGAGCGGCCTTAACACCCAGTCTGAGGGTAGCAGATGGAGGCACAGGCACTGATTCAGGACCAACAACACAAACAATGCAATATAACACAATTTTGGCTTAGAATTGTGTCAGCAACCATGATTGCAATATAAAGAAACACTACAAAGCATAAAAGCCAAGAAATGATCAGTTGACACATAACCAACAAATCAGTGGGAAAAAAATGAAGTAACAACTTCAGTCATGTTCAAATATCGCTGAAGAACTCATACAAAAGCGAAACAGGACAAGAAGTGACATCGACGTTGTTGTGCATAAGTGTGTTTAACAGGCGTCGTAAGCGACGATGTAAAATTTGAAAAGCATAGTTAGTGCGAGAATGTGGCACATGCCCGTGTTCAGGTGACCGTGTGCTGTGTTCTGTTCTGTTTCTAGTCACCTACGTTAAGGATGTAATGTACGACAGGTGTTGCTTCTCGTCTTTACGATAGGCTAACGACAACCTGAAGTCTAACAGAGAGTGTAATGTAATTTCAACTTTTTGAAGAGAGGTGCAGTATGAGCATCTGCTCGAGCATTACGGATGGTACGAATTAAATTTTTTTGAAGCAGCAATAATCGATTTAGGCTGGTAGCAAACGTCGTACACCACACCAGACAGCAGTTGTGTATGTGCCTCAGGAACATAGCATTGTATAAGTGAAGTTTGACATTGCGTGGCAGTGGTTTTAAACTGATCAGTATTCCAGCGACTTGCGCAAGTTTTCTTGCAAGGAAGTCTATGTGATCAGTTCATGACCTATGGCTGCAAAAAAACACGCCTAGCGTTTTCGCAGACCGGACAAGCTCAATTCTTGAAGAGCCTATTAAAATGTCCGTCTCTAAGTTCTTTATTTATTTATTTATTTGTACATACTGCAGCCCTATAACAGGGCTATTGCAGGAGTGGGTTAATGCAGGGGTGAACAAAAAAAAAGTGAAACTGAACAAAGAATCTTACAACATTAGCAAATTCAAATATTAGTAGAACACGTAAAGCACTGAAAATTTATTTTCTTCAATACAGGAAGCAGCGAACCACTGAAATGCATACACAAAGCATAAATCAAACGTAACTCAAGCAGTTACACACGCTGCTTTTCATAAAGGGCACTTTCGAATTCGCTTATCGGGAGTGAACGAAGACAGCCAGGTAAGGAATTCTATACTTCTATAGTGCGGGGAAAGAAGCTGTACTTGAAAGTATTTGTACGGGCATAGAAAGGGAAAAGATTGAGCTCGTGGAAGTTACGTGTAGAAGAAGGTTTGGCGAAAGATTAGCAAACTGTGTTCGAAGTACGATAGAACGTGTTAATTATGTTGTGCAAAAATTTTAAAGATTCCACGTCACGACGCACAGAAAGTAATGTTAGGTTCAGAGAAGGGAGGGCAGATGATGGTGAAAAATAGCGGTCATACCGGCGAAAAATGAAGCGGACGGCTTTCTTTTGAACTGCTTCTAGTTTGATTATGTTGTTTTGGTTATGGGGTGACCACACTGTGGCGCCATAATCGATAATGGGGCGGACAAGTGTTTTATACATTAAGAGTTTAGTATCCTTTGGAGCCTTCTGCATAGTACGACGTAAATATCCAAGTTTTTTAATGCCTTAGAACATGTTTGATCAATGTGTGCAGACCATGAGAGATTGTGAGTAAATGTTACGCCAAGGTATTTATATTGTCGAACTCTGGTTAAAGTTGATCCATTCAAGGAATATGTCGCAATTACTGGCGCTGCTCTTTTTGTGAAGGTCAAAACAACGGTTTTTTAAAATTAATGTTCATTTTCCATTTTTCGCACCAAGCACCGAAGGATGCAAAGGAATCGTTTAGTCGCTTATGATTAGACGCAGAATCAATCACATCGTATAAGACGCAATCGTCGGCATAAAGACGAATGCTGGAAGAAACATTTTTTGGTAGGTCGTTCACATAAATTAAAAACAATAAAGGACCCAGGACTGACCCTTGAGGAACCCCAGAACTTACCTTAAGAATTGATGACCTAGCGGAACTGAAGTCCACGTATTGGGACCGGTCAGAAAGGAAACTAGCAATCCAGTCGACCAGACGGGAATTCTTTAGTACGGCATTTAATTTTTGCAAGAGGTGAGAATGAAGTACTGAATCGAACGCTTTAGAAAAATCTATAAAGATAGCGTCAATCTGTTTACCGAGATCTAATTGATAAGCAATGTCATGGGTGAATTCGGTTAATTGTGTGATAGTGCTGAAACCACGTCTAAAGCCATGCTGTACATTAGTTAGAATATTATTTGACTCAAGGAAATCGATGATGTGTTTGTAAATAATATGTTCCAGCATTTTGCACGAGTGAGAAGTTAAAGAAATTGGTCTGTAATTTGTTAGGTCTGTCTTGTCTCCGGTTTTATATAAGGGTATTACTCTTGCAAGCTTCCAGGATGAAGGAACGATTCCGCTTTCAAGAGACTTATTGAATATAATTTCAAGATAGCGTGATGTCCATTGTGAATAACGAAGTAAAAACGAGTTTGGAATACCATCAGGGCCATCAGATTTTTTTGTGTCTAACTTTAAAATCAAATTGAGGATGCCATTAACATTAGCTGAAATGTCGGGAATGGAATAAACTGAATGATTATCGAAAGCCGGGCAGATGGGAGCATCGTTTGCGTAGACAGAATGGAAATGTGCATTGAATGCATTGGAGATGCGCACAGGATCATTTACACTTTCATCATTAATAGTAAAGGAAGATGAAGAATCTGTAACAGGCATGACGGAACGCCAGAATTTCCGAGGATTATTTCTTAGCAATCCTGGCAGCTCGACATGAAAGAAAAAATCTTTGGCTAAATTCATTTTCAGATTTAGTTCCTCTTTGGCAGATGTGAATCTAGTAATGGCATCGGGGTCGTTACTGCGTTTTGATCGTCTCAGCCGTCTAACGCGGCGTGATAATTGCAAAAGTTCTCTCGTCATCCAAGGGATGGCACGATTCCTTTTCTTACTTTTTAACGGAACAAATCGGTTAATGCAGAGCTTTGTAATGCTTTCAAATTCTAGAACTAGTGTATTCACGTCACAATCTTTACTGAGTGTGCAAAATGATTCGAAGCCTTCTGATAAAACTTCAAGAATAGGAGTATCGTCAGAGCGATTAAAGTCGAAAAAAGTTTGAATTTCGGTACGCGGTTTACATATTGTGCAACTGAGCGATATAAACACGGCCTTGTGATCTGAAATTCCGTCAATAATTTCACACTCGGACAATTTATCAACAAGGTCTGAACTAATAAACACCAGGTCAAGGAGTGCGTTCTGTCTTGTTGCGCCATCAACTACTTGTGTGAGCCCAAATGATAAAGAAAAGTTAATCAGTTCGCTACCTAAAGAACTGCGGTGCGAAAGTGAGGGCCAATGAATATCCGGTGTATTAAAGTCTCCCATTAGAATTAAACTATTTGCATGAAAATTGTGCGTGTTCATATAATGAGTTAGAAGAAAAAGGTTATCGAGGGAGGAAGCAGGTGGATGATAGAAAACGGAGACTATGATTTTTTTTTTTGCCCAGGTACAATTTACACCAGACAGATTCGAGATTTGCAGGAGGAGAGATAACCGAAAACTTCAGGTCAGACTTCAAAAAAAGGGCGACTCCACCTCCCTTGCCAGTTTTGCGGTCTGATCGGACAGCTACATACCCGGGTGCAGTGATTTCAGAGTCATATATGTGATCAGGGCGACTCCACCTCCCTTGCCAGTTTTGCGGTCTGATCGGACAGCTACATACCCGGGTGGAGTGATTTCAGAGTCATATATGTGATCGTGAAGCCAGGTTTCAGTGACGCCGATGAAATGAGGGGAATAGGATGTTACCAGAGAAAGAAACAATGGAAACTTATTCGCTAGACTTCTTGTATTCAAATTCAAGAAAGTGAGGTTGCAAGAGTCGCGGGTCTGTCAATGTGAAGATGAAGTAGCTGGGGGAGTGTTTGACAAGCCTGCAGAGAGACTGGAATTGTTCACTGGGGTGTTTGCAGCGAGACCTGAATCGTCGACTAGGGCATTTTCCGTGTCATTCCACCAATAGCGCACATTATTTATGAAAACGTGGTCATAGCGTAACCTCACCACAGAACCACGGTTACGAAAAGAAGACGTTGCTGTCCATAGCTTCTTGCGAATGGCACGCACGTTAGCTGAGAAATCCTCAGTAACATAAAATTTTGTCCCTTTAAGCTTTGAGACGATTTTCATTATCTCTGTCTTATTCCTGAAGTCTAGTACTCGTAATATAACGGGGCGCGATCTACCTTCACGTTTGGTGCCAATTCTATGACAGCGTTCAATTGGCGGGCATTCAATGTTAAGAAAAATTGGCGTACACTAGAAAAAAGCGTGTTGTTGTTTTCACCATCATTTTCGTCAAGTCCATGCAAAATTATATTGTTGCGTCTGGAACGATTTTCAAGGTCATCATTTTTTTCATTAATTCCGAAACGGCCCGAGATAAAGAACGTACATCAGAACCACACTGATCAGACGAGGTACTAGGATCGGCGGTGTTCTTTTCAAGGGCGGCCACACGGGATTCCAGCGCGTCAAAACGCTTGTTGACAGTTTGCTGAAAAAGCTTAGTGTCAGCGTTATCACGAGCCATCAGTTTCTGCCCAGCTAATAGTTTGGTCAGCATTCCGGAAATGCTGTTTGAGTCGTTATCGGTCTTATCAGTTTCAGATGAGCATGAAGCATCATCTGAGTTACTGGTATTACGAGTCCCCTTTCTCATAGGGCCAGGATTTAATTCTACATCACCGCTAAGTGCCAGCCTATTGACGCAGTACAGTGCATGTATAAAACAGGACAGAAAGCTCTGTGGGCAAGAGAGCAGCAGCAAACAACGATCATCTGATCTAAAACAATGGGCGTGTTCAAAATAACGTACCTGCACGAGAAATAAGACGCGATTAAGCATCGTGTCGGTGCTGCTGCCGTCTTGCCCACTGACGAGTGAAAGTTCACACATTTATTTTGGCTTGAAATAAAATACCTTAATTTTTGTCAGTGTTTATTGTAAACCAGTATCCTGTGACCACCTATGTATTTTAGCAAGGACATAATTTGTGGTTGAAATTAGGCTTGCAATATTGTTCGACGGAAAAAGCACGGTAGTACCATCTGCGTAGATTATATATTTTGGTCCACTATCGACAAGAACAAGATCATTTAAGAAGACATTAAAAAAGGGGGTACCAGTATCATCCTTCGTATCAGTATCATCCTTGTTGATGCGGGGAACTTGGGGAACTCCAACTTTACTTTCTTGATATGGGAGCAGATGCCATTAATTTCACCAACTTGACTCCGCTGCTTTAAATAATCTTTTGACTCTATCTAAAGTAAGGCGACGAATACCGTAGAACTGTAGCGCCTTTAATAAAAAAAACTGTCAGCGCTTCCACTGCGGTGGAGATGGAAGACCAGCGAAGCTATACTATGTTGGGAATTATGTATTTTTAATTACGACTATTATGGTGTGATAGTGTAATTGGTTATTTAAACTAATAAAGAATGAGAAATGTATATGATCCGGTTGTTTTCATTTATTTAGTGGCCACAGGGACCATGGCCTTGTGATCGCTACGGTACACCGCCATAGGGTGTACGGCAAAGGTTGGCACGTTCTTCATAAACATGTTACCAACGCCGCGCGCGTTCGGTGCGAACGCGGGCAAAACGTCGCCGGCGTCGACAACAGTTCTGCGTGTTGCTGGTGCTGCTACATGTATAAGTTTATAAAGCTCCTCAGAATTTTGAGAATGACAGCCCATAAACAAATGTCATGCAACAATACACCGGGAGCGCATGCCTTTTATGTTAAATCTTCTCAGACTAAAATATTAAAAGTGCGAAAGAAAAATTGCTCGACCCAATGACAGTTTTTTTTCTACGCGCGGACACGACCATCGGAGACAGTCCTTAACAGCTTCGCTGTAAAAGTTCAAGATTAATAATAATAAAGCGAGTCCCGACAACACGCTTACTGGGTATGCACATCGAGGAAAACAATGGCATAAAGGAAGCCTCAGACAAATTAAATCACGTAGTAAGAAGCATCGCATCACTCATCGCCAGGGTAGCGCGCAGCAAAAATGGCTTCACAGAGGACGAAACCATAAGGTTGGTACAAGCCCTTTGTAATCAGCCGTGTCACGTACGCACTCCCCTATCAAGTTAAGCGCAAGACTGAGACCGAGCGCATGGACACTCTTATAAGAACGGCGTACAAGACGGCTTTGCAGCTACCGTCAGGCACAAGCACAAAGAAATTACTAGCGCTAGGGGTACACAACACCTTCGAGGAGCTGGCAAACGCCACGCTTATAGCGCAGAGGGAGCGCCTCAACAAGACGAAACAGGGAAGGCACCTTCTTCAACGCCTAGGGTACCCGCTAACACCCCAGTACTGCGAAGGAAAAACACAACTCCTCCCTAACCAAATTAGAGAAAACATTATAGTAGACCCTATCACCAAGAACATGCACCCAATTCACAATCAAGGCAGGAGAGCAGCGCGTGCCCGCATGTTGCACAAACGCTTTTTCAGAGACCCAGATGTATACTACACGGACGCTAGCCCGTATCCCTCGTCGCCACGACGCGAGACGAAATACACAATCACCGCTGTCAATCAGGGGAACCTCGTTGCCTCTGCCTCCATCCGCGCCACATGCAGCGCAGCAGCAGAAGCAGCAGCGATCGCTCTCGCACTTCGTGACGCCGAGAGCAAGCAAAGAACGCTCGCGTCCTTACGGACTCACAAGCAGGCGTGTCGTTTATACCTGAATGGAACACTCCCTATACAAGCCATTCGAATCCTGGGCCGCTCACTAGAGGGGATTCACGGGATCGTCTCGTGCCCCGGGCACGAAGGCCTGCGGGGCAACGAAGAGGCGGACTGCGCAGCTCGAGGTCTCACTAGCCGAGCGGCAGACCTCACCGTCCTTCAGCCCCCGACAGACCAAGTAGCGACCCATGAGTTAACCACGAGTCAACAAATACTGGAGGACCAACGTCTTGCAAGAAGACAACACGCTCCCCCGCACAAAGCTCTCAATAGACTCCAGGCTAGGGACTGGCGCCGCCTGCAAACAAACACATACCCACACTTGTCCCGACTACACGCCATTTCCCCAGACAGATATACGTCCCAGACATGTCCCTGGTGTAGCACACACACAGCGACACTCGCGCACGTAACACACCAATGTACAGACATACCGGACGAGGCAATCTCGCAAGACTCTGCAAGACTCTGCGAACTGGACCTGGGAAGCCAACTGGTGACCCTCGACCAGGCCCGGCGAGCCGCGATTGCCAGTGGAGCCCTGTCAGAGGGAACCACCCACGAATAAACCGCGCATAGCTTACAGTATTAATAAAGTTTCTCCTCCTCCTCGTCAAGATTAATAGAATTGAACGCTTTACTCAAGTCTATTAAAATCGCGACTGTGAGCAGATTTAATTCAAATTAAATTTCTCAATGCCAATTTCTTTTGCTTTAGTAAGGAAAGCTCGGTTACCCTTCCTCTTCGGAATGCATACTGACAGTCAGTTAACAGGTTCTGTTTTTCTAAGAAATCTTAAACACGCCGAAATATTATTTTCTCAAGTCCCTTTGAAAACGTTGGAAGAATAGAAATAGGTGTGTAGTAGGATATCTCAGTTTTGTTAGCCTTTTTTAAACAGTGCGAGTACTTTTGAGATCTGCATTTTGGCAGGAAGTATACCAGGCACCAAACAGAGGTTGTAAACGTGTAGTAAAGCTCCATTTTCGGCGCCACGCAGTACAGTTCAGAATGATCTGAACTGTCCGCCTGGCGTCGTAGGCGAGCTGCGGCTTTTGCTGCGGCTTGTTCTGCTCTCTGCACAGCGGTCTGCTGAGCCCGATATTGCCTGGTTGCAGCCGTGCGCATAGCTCTACGGTTCGCATCCTCTGCACTGGTTCGTACTTTGAGAGGAGGTGCCCTGACGGGGTGCGACTGTTTTCACAACACATCATTGCAGGGGGGGGGGGTCGCCTCGATGAGGTATCACCATTTTCTTTTTTGCCTCTCTGTTTGGCGGCGCGGTCGATTGTGCCCCGGTGCCGCGC
The DNA here is from genome assembly GCF_013339745.2 of Dermacentor silvarum. Classification (NCBI taxonomy): domain Eukaryota; kingdom Metazoa; phylum Arthropoda; class Arachnida; order Ixodida; family Ixodidae; genus Dermacentor; species Dermacentor silvarum. The sequence continues at coordinate 8,123 of NW_023606971.1, read as the reverse complement.
CGGAAGCTATGGTGCCGGGCGCCAACGTAGCAGCGTAGCCCCACAGTTGTGCCTAGTCACCACCAGCCCTGCGTGTTCTCCGGTGGCGTTGGAACGCCGCCAAACAGAGAGAGAGAAAAAATGGTGACACGCCGTCGTGGCGAGGCCCCACCCCTGCACGGATTTGTCGTGAAAACAGTCGCACCCGCAATAACGGGTTCCAAAGTGTAAACAAAGGTATGCAGACTACGTAGCGCATATGTCACATTTCTTGACCTGTGGCACGGCACGTCGCTGTTTCAGATGATGATGATAAGGATGGTATATATACACCCCCTTCAAAGCGGAGAGGTGACAAATAGTCACCTAGCCTGCTTGAGTTAAGCAGGTCCAGCTACATACAGCATGCAACTGTTATATGCAACTGCCCCATGTTGGGAGACCTGGGGTATTATAACGCAACTGCAATGCAAAGTTTCTACGTATCGACGCTACGCAGCGCGCATGTCACATCACGTGTCAAAGGCCACGATAGGATGCTAATGATGATGATGATGATTTAATGGAATTCCCTTTGAAATGGGATGTTGCCAAACAGTCACATACCCTGCTTGAATTAATCAGTTATACCATACATGTTTTCATTACATCAGTATTTATACATCTCCGTAATCTTTTTCTTCCTCGAGACTGCTCTATCTACCTCGTACCGCTACCTATGCAACTGCTACATTGCGTGCTACCGGGTGCAATATAGTGCAACAGCAATGCAAAACGTGCGCGTTTCGACGCTAGGCGGCAGTCATGTAGCATCGCGTGTCTCCTCACGCGCTACGACGTGTTTATAGGGCATTTGTCCGCCGCATGCTAGCAGGCGCTGGCGTGGAGCTCATGTGTTGACGCCACGTGGCGTGATAACCTTTTAAGTGCGAAGAACTTTACGAGCCCAGGCTGTCGGAGTCTCGTGTGATCTGTCGGGATCACGCTCAAAAATGAGTGCTCAAAACAGGGTCAAAACAAGTGTAGAATTGATCAAAACCAGTTCAGAATAAACAACATGATTCAGAATAATTTAAAAGACAGGAGTAATCAAACATTAAAGGGTCCCTGAAGCGGTTCGGACACATTTTGTAGACGCGTAGGCTGCAGCTACAGTAAAACATTCGCGTCACAATTTAAGTGAAGCGTCTCATATTAAGAGAGTTACGGACGATTACAAGTTACCCTCCTCCCTAGCCATGCATTTCCTCCTCAACTCGCTCGCCTAGTGATCGGCGATAAGCTCCACCTGCGCTGGCTCTACGTCATGTTGTGACGTACGTTGTCGTCTATTTCCGGTTGTCTTGGAGCCAGCGCGCGAAGGCTCGCCAACCTCTCCGCTAGCCGCCCGGCCGTCGATCCCGAGCGAGAGCGATCAAGCAGCGTGCGTTGCGAGCGTTCTGCCGCTGCCCCGAGCGTGTCCGGTACTGGGTGTTTTGACGGATATCCAGATGCGTAAACTAAAGCCCCTTCATACCGCTTTGATGAAGGAGCTTCGTAGACGTACGTGAGCAGCCTGATCGGCAGATCGGCATGGGACCTTAGATCGGCATGCACGGTCCAGCCATCTGGCGGCACAGAGCTCAAGCAGCCAAATACAGATCTTATATTCCTACATATAAAAAGGCAAGGTGTTCAAGATTACGCTCCTTCCAAAATTTGAGCCAGCAGGAAAGTAGAAAAAACTTGGTTACTGCTACATTAGCTTTGTGTTTGTTTGAGCTTTGTGCCGCCAGGTGGCTGCACCATGCAAGCAGTTCACGTTTGCCCCTCCGTTCATCACGTAAAACGTGGTAAAACGGCCAGTACACTAACGCTTGCGTTACCTGAATACCGGGCAAGCTAAACTCTATTGTGGCAATCCTTCGGCGTGATGTGACGGCCGCAAATGCGTAGATGCTGGCGCCGTTTGGATACCGTCAGTCCGATGCGCTGCAGCCACTGCGCTCGTCTGCTGCCTAGCAGCGTGGCACGATGTCGCAGCTTGACATGTCGCCGATCGCTACGTTTGCAGCCCACAACGCAAGGGAGAACCGTGGTGTTCGCGAAAAGAAAGAACAAGACCAACACTGACCGCGCAGCTCTCGTCAACACGGAGCACCTTGTAACACAAGCAGACGACACTTGCTGGGGGCCGGAAGTGCTTTTTGTGTAGTGATACATACCCTTGCGCATTCTCTTTCTGTTACTTTCTTTTTATAGAAACAAATTAACTAACATCTAAAGTATTACGAACAACATTTGTTGACCATAATGTTGGAAAAATTATCGATGACGCGCCCTGGGCAGCCAATCGAATAGCTGGCCCAGTGACGTATTCTGGGCAAATCACGTCATCTGGGAAAAAAAAATCAGCCGCTTGGCGTGCTGCAATCAGTAGCGATGTACACTTTTAAAACCTTATAATAAATTACACGCTTTTCGTGGAGTGCTTAGATGCGTCAATTAATGATCAGAAAGGCCTACTCTAACGACTCAGTACGTTTGTACGCAATCGTCAAAATCGTTTCAGGGTCCCTTTAAGTGCATTAAGGACAAAGCACCACCAAAATAAGTTTTTTGCCTCTGGTGAGTGGGGGTCGTGGCCTAGTTCACTTTTTTGTTAGGCAACTTGTCGCCCGGTTATTCTTTTTTCGTAATATAAACAGTCCGCTTCTAAGATATATGTTAAACTTTGAATAATCAATTACCTTCCAGAATTAATTGTGTCATCACTTACAGGTCAGAGATGCACCACGGACTCCTTAGGCCTTCTTAAAAGAGGTTGTTGACGGCTTTTACTTTCTTAAAGCTCGCTTTAGCATGGATTATATTTTTACTGCATCCCGTAATGAAATTTCGGCTGCACTCATAGGCACATTGTTTCCAGATCTCCATTATCATGCGCCTTATTTGCAATGCTATTACCTAGATGTACCTGGAATGCTATTACCTGGCTTGCCGTCAGATGATCATTCCTCCAGGGACAAAACTTTTAACACGAAAGTGTTTTATGCCGGGGTCCACCAAGACTTCACTGACGTATTTCCGTCACGGAAATACGTCACACGAACATACACGAACATAATACAAAGAAAGAAACCAGAAGAAAAAGTTCCACAAACATGCAAAATTTGGAAATCGAACCCACGACCTCTCGGTCCGCGACGATAGATCGCCGAGCGTTTAACCCATTGCGCCACAAACGCATTTGCAGAGAGCTACACAGACGCGCCTTATATATCTAACACTCCTCCGTGTACCCGCGCTCTTGCTCGGGGCGGTGCCGCCGCCTACGAGCAGAAAAGAGAAGTACTGCATTATGACACTAACGCGCACCGACAGTGAACGCTTCGGTGGTCTCAGCACTACGATGCCTCGATGCCAGCATTCGAAGGGACGCTGGCATCAAGAAGCACTACCAACGCCACCTAGGTGGCGGCGTTCACCGTACTCAGCACAGCGGAGCGTGGCCTCCGCAATTAGCTCTGAAAATGTTTCTGAAGTTGATCGCGGAGGCTGCAATTACGACGCGCTGTACGCGCTGATTTGACTCGGTGACGATTCAGTTACGTGCTTTGTCTTGCGCGTTGTATTAGTGTGTCAGTTACGTGCTTCGTCTTTCGCGTTGTGCTAGCGTGTGCAGCGTAGTGCAGCTTCCATATGCACGACGGTTGCTCATGGTCATCGACGTTGGTAGTCGTGATGGAGGAGACGTGCCACCAGGCGTCAGCGTGGGTGCATCAACGCCTAAGGGCGCTTTAGCCACAAAACACCAATAGACATTATATATCAATGTGCAATAAACATTACACTACTTCTGTGAAGACACGTTTCACTTTCGTGTTCTATACCGATTCCTATATAAGAGGGATCAACCACATTTCTTTTTTCTTTAAGTTACGTTCGGCAACCCTTCCTGTATAAACCTGGTTAGAAAAAAAATCGTCGGTCCTGCCACTCCGTGAGGATGGCCCATCACATCAAATGGAGGGTATACGTACCCGTTCACAGTGGTGAACGCAGGCGGTTTTCTCTTGATTTAAGATTCCTCACAAGTGCCGCAAACTCTAAATTCACCAAAGTCGTCTCCACGAGTAGCGTAGTGTTCATCGACACTTTCAAGGCCTTGTGTCACTGTTTGTCGGAGCGGATCCCACTGATGAGGGACAAGTTGTCGAACCACAAACGCTTGCGTTCCATGTCTAGAGTTTGGTCGGCGGCGTCGTTAACATCATCCGCCCGCCATTGCCGCTTGTGATTATTCAAAATAAAATTGCGTCAAAATTAAATTTGTCCGTCCCGTAAGAGAATGAATGGCTCATGCCCCCTTAAGCAATGGCTCATACCCCCTTAAGCAATGGCTCATACCCCCGTAAACGCGGCCTCCCCATTACGACGACAAACGAGAAGTGAAATTCTACGCTGGAATGGTGAGCGGCAACAGAGCGAGCAGTGGAAGAAGACAACGACAACGAACGCGGGAGGAATGGAACAAGCGCGTTCCGCAGTTGCGCCAAGGGGCGCGAATGTGCCAGATGTGGAAGAAGACTACGACGCTTGAGCCATTGCTGATGGTGATAGTTTCTGCGAACAGACACGGACGTTAAGGGTATAGACATCAACAAGCTTCGCTTGTATAAGGGCCTGTTTCGTGCCGTGGTCAACAAGCTGCTGTTTGTGTCCACATGCTGAAACGATTGATCACTGTTTTGTCTATTGTAAGCATGCGGTGTTCTTCTGGGACATTCTCCAAAGAACACTTAAAAAAGGTTTAGATATCACACCATACACAATTTACAGTCTCTGCTGTTAACTAAAGGGGTGAACTTCTCTCCGCGGCTTCGGTTCCTTGGTCGATGTGGCTGAGCAGGTTGCCATCGCAATCGCGATGCTTGATCCTTAACTATGGATTATTTACACGGAGTCCCGCGTGGCGGTCAGGGCCTTCGCCTCGGGCCTCGTAGCAAAAGAAGCGGCAGCGCTTCTAAAAAAGAAATCATATACAGACTCTGCCCACATTACCTGGTTCCCAGCCCACGTGGGAGAGGACGTGTTGCCGGGTTGCCTGAACCCCAATGAGATTGCTCACCACCGTGCACGAGAACTCACGCGTCGCGACGGGTGTGGGACCTCTGCGGGTTCGTACACTATTGGCCATAATGACCCTCTACTTACATTCCATGAAATTACGGCCTATTACAGAGGGGAGCGGCGTTTTCCATCTCCCCATCCCAAATTGAGTAGAGCTCAGTACCGAACGCTCAGGATGCTTCAGACGGGTTCTTACCCATCGAGAGTCTTCCTGAGTGTACTCCACACAGAGACAGATCCTCTTTAACCGGATTGCGTGGAAGAATTCTGTACTTTAGCCCACATGATCTGGCAGTGCCCTGTGTTACATGACTTAAACAACAGCGAGGACTGGGAGAAGGCCATCACGAGCACTAAACAGGAAGACCAGTCCAAGGCTGTCCAGAGGACCCGTGAAAGAGCAGAGAGGCATGGCCTGCCGGCTGCAACATGGGATTAGCCAGCAGCTATCCAAGGGTCCTCTCTGGGTATCCAATGGCTCCCGAGGACCTTAATAAAGTTCCTTGTCTTTCTGCGTGTCAGTCTGGCATGGCTTTTTGGTAGAGAACCTGACTCCTACGCAGCAGGCCCGGGTTCTATCCCGGCGGGAAATTGATATTTTTGTCTCTTTCCCGGCGATAGCTGCTACGGACATAGGCGGCGGAGGCGGCAGCCGACACCATAGCCAACTGAAACGGCTAACTGGAATGAACCCAGAAGAGCTTTCGCTGTAAAATTCAGATCCAACGGAAATCTATGTGAACCTAAGCTTTCGTGACGTGCGTAATAAAATGCTGAAAGTTTGCTCATTTCGTTCCTGCGTCTTTTGGATAAAAGAAACTGGTGCGCTCGCATGGGCTTGTTAGGATGGTGCAAAATGAATAGACTTACCATTATACCACTAAGATTAGATTTCTTCTCTTCTCATCCCAAAATAAATTATCACCATGCATTCCGCCCATTTCCATTGGTAACCATTTATTATCAGCAAGTGAAGAATGCACATACTAGGTGTTATTATTGACTGTAACTTAAAATTTGAGCGCCATATAACTCATATTAAAAGTTATCACATGGAATACCAATTCTCATTAGGTCAAGTCCGTTCTTTTCACGACCTGTGTTGCTCTCACTATAATTCGCGCTTGTACACTCTCAATTCTCATAATAATTATTGGATAGCCTCCTAGCTGGGGTTACACGAACACTACTCACCTAAAACCGCTACAAACTATCCAGAACCAGGCCATTAGAATAATCATGTCGAGCCCACATACCGACAATGCTAAAGAGGTACTACAAGACAATAACATTCTTGACGTTGGCGCCCTTGTCAAATTCAACCTTGCCACTTTTCTTTTCAAACTAATTAATGACAAGATCACATTGTTGCTATTTCCTATGTCATCTCTAACGAACCCCAACCCAACACGTTTCGCGCTGCATAACTTCATTCTGCCCAAGGCACGTACTAATTATGGCAAACAGACCGTTCGCTTTGCAGCCATATCATCATGGAATACATTACCATTTGTCATAAAACTCCTGAAAGCCCATAGGTTTTGCCATGAATAGAATTTTTTTTTGTTATATGGTATGTATTTGACATTGAGTACTGTATAACCTGATTTCGTTTTAGACCTGCCGTTCTTATGTACGTCAACATGTTGCTTCAGTTGTTTTTTCATTTTTTCTATTTCTTTTCCCTCCACTTCTATGTTAGTTTTACCTAGTTTCGCTATATTACGTACTGCCGATACACTGTTGTCTAATAATATCGTTATTTACTTATATCTGTATCATTATTTATCATTTTTGCAATTGTACTTATTCAGCTACCGTTCACGCCATTGTAACCTTTATGTTAATCATGAACAGGAGGTCCCAATTCAGTTTTTACTATGGAACCGCCTTCTGTATACCTCTATCTGTAAATATTGGTTGGTTGGTAAATAATGAATTGGTTCTGAGTGGCGCTGGCTAACGCTCCTAGGGCTAGATCTAGTAAACATAAATACCCAAGTTAGTGGACGAATTGATGTCCGTCGCCGCAGCACAATTGGTAGTGCAACACACGCGTAATGCGGAGGTTGCGGGTTCGGCTCCCGCCGGCAACAAGTTATCTTTCCGTCCACTTTCATGCGGAGATTTTCTACATTCCAATTTCAACTACACTCAATTTCTCCGATGCTTTCCTTGGCTTCGTTGTCTGTTGGCTTTATGTGGTTATGACTAATAAAATCGAGCCCCTCGGTTCCCATTCTTCTTTCGTATCTGTAAAAGCTTTTTCTGAAATAATAAAAAAATTGATTGATTGATTGATACTCGCGCTCGCGTGGCAGCCGGCGGCTCCTGGCACTAACACGGTCGGTCGGCATCAGCCGACCTCTAACCTCCCCCCCCCCCCCCCCCCCCCCCACGCTTCCCCCCTCCAGTTCCTCTCCTGACTTCGTCCACGCGAGAGTTGGCAACCCTACTTCAGAGCCAAAGGGATCGCAGAGATCTGCGGTCTGTTTTTTTTTCTGTCTCTCTTATCACGTGAAAAGTGTTTTCTGCTCCGCTGTAACTAAGCGTGACTCATGCAAGTTCTAACACCAATTATTTTATAATTGGCAGCGTAGTTAACTAACGAGGAAGCTTTGGTTATTTGGAAGGCGGCCACAAACACGATGAGTGGCGCCGCTCTTCCCCGTAGAGAGAAGTTGCAACTGCGCAGCCGAATCTCCATTTGTGTTTGTTGGTCGGGGTATGGTGGCGCGGTTATCTTCCTCCGCTCATAATACCAGCCAACGCTTACGGTTTTCCTTCTCTTTCAGCCTTAGCTTGGCGGCTCTTATCTAAATAGATAGGAAAGGAGAAATCGTTTTTTTAGCAATCAGCGCACCAAGTCATGAGGTGCGTTGCATTTAAAATTAAAAAAAATATATATATATATATATATATATATATATATATAGTGGCTGTAGGGACCGGACTTTTTTTTTAACTAGCGATTTTTAACAAAAAAATTTTGAAACCGCAAATTTTCAGAAGACGAAATTATCATTATTGCA